>NC_054708.1:55159376-55229376 GCF_016097555.1 Gigantopelta aegis | reverse complement strand
AAAACCCAAACAAAAACAACAAAACAACAAACAAAAAACAAAACAAACAAACAAACAAACAGAAAACAAGAATCTAATACTGATATCACCATGTTTCATTGAAATATTTTCTATATTTATTTTCGATCGTGCAAAACTGGTCGCCATAAATCGATATCTATTACGTCCAAAAATACAGCATCTCGACCTTTAATGGTGCATAAAATAAAATAAAATGTTTTGTGTGACAAAGCATAATTAGTGAAATGTAGGCCAAACTTACTTTAAACACATCGATATATTTGGTATGTGTCACAAAGCATAATCAATGAATTGTAGGCCAAATTTCCTTCGAACCATATCGGTGTATTTGGTATACACGTCATTTCAGCAGTTGTTGCATTTTCTAATGATAGACTGTAATATACTGCAGTAAACAATTAAGGGCACGCTTTCGATTGTAGACCGAATGTAATTCATTATACGTATCGTAATGCCGGCATAGAACACAAACATGTGAGGTGGGACTGAATGTCAGTAACACGCTTGACTTGTTTGGCACGATGAATGAATGAATTAGTGACTGAACGAATGAATGAACGAATGATCTAACGAACGAATGAATGAATGCATTTTTAACGACACCCCAGCACAAAAATACCCATCGGCTATTGGGTGTCAGAAAAAATTTAAGCATATACATGTATAATATGAATAGGATTATTTATACTAAAAATAAAAATTATATAATTATGTATCTTAGGGGTTTGAAGTAAAATACAGTTTCAGCTCTTACAAACATTAGAATAACAAGAAACACGTAGTGTATACACAGACACTGGTATTTTACGCATTAAATATGCTCTGTTTAATAGTCAAAAACATGTTAGAATAGTTCCAAACTCATCCAGTCCCTTTAATATCCAAATAATGTGTCAGAATACTGGTCATTTCAGGCACGACGGAAGCAAGTAGACATTGGAGGGGGTGGGGGGTGGCTGACAGATCGAGGGTGCAAAGCAAATTTTCTAAGGGGTTCGAGGATATGCTGGCCCGTAAAATTTTGTAAACTAGATGAAAAATTACCTGCATTCCACCAGTAAAATTAATATCTGCCTTAAGATTTACTACCAATAATATGTTTTTATTCAGAATGATTTTCACAAGGCTATAAACTTTACTTTAATATTAGCAACACGAAACTGTTCATACCGTGTACTATTTGATACACAAGATAGATATCTCTGTATTTAATATTCTTCATTTTATCAGATTTGTCTAATGTTTCAGGAATATTATTGGAAAATCGTGTTTACATAACAGCAGAGCTGTTCGCTCCGACGTGCACGCCGCGACCACACGACCGATGGAGACGCATCCGGGCTACGTCACATCTTTATTGGTCTTCGTGCACGTTATTTATAGATCGGGGTAATAACTCTTTGACTGGTGCCACGTTTGTTGAAGTCGGAAATATCCGTATTGATGACGTCAAGACGAATCATTGATTCCGTGGCGGGTATTTATAGCAGCAGATCCCGTACAGTTGCCAATGCGGTATATTGTGCTGGCGGCAGCCAAACAAGAGATTATCGACCGCAGACGTCGGATTTAGAGATGACCGGACGAGAGTATTCGTTTTTACGGGAATCGATCGAAAGAACGAACGAAATGCTGCGGAGACTTGTCACTTTGCGAACACCAGTCTTTTAAACACACTCGTCTCAGAGTTGGAGATCACTTCTGAGATTTGTGATTGGCTATTTCGAGGTCATGACCCAAGTATACCAAGTAACCGTAAACGGATGACGTCATTTTAGTACGTCTTTTATGTCTATGATATCATTTTATATATATATATATATAAACGTCGTTTTAGTACGCCATTAACGTAAGCACTTTTAACTTAATGTTGACGCTTTTTGTTTAGAAGAAGAAAACATGTTTTATTTAACGACGCACTCAACACATTTTATTTACGGTTATATGGCGTCAGACATATGGTTAAGGACCACACAGATTTTGAGAGGAAACCCGCTGTCGCCACTTCATGGGCTACTCTTCCGATTAGCAGCAAGGGATCTTTTATTTGCGCTTCCCACAGGCAGGATAGCACAAACCATGGCCTTTGTTGAACCAGTTATGGATCACTGGTCGGTGCAAGTGGTTTACACCTAGCTATTGAGTCTTGCGGAGCACTCCTTTTTGTTTAGTGTTTTTCCGTTAAACTATATTAAAAATGACTTTATAAGGTTGTGAAAGGAATGCAATAATACAGTAGTGCCCGTTAGAGACGATTTATACAACAAGTTGTTGTTTCCAAAAG
Source organism: Gigantopelta aegis (assembly GCF_016097555.1). NCBI lineage: Eukaryota > Metazoa > Mollusca > Gastropoda > Neomphalida > Peltospiridae > Gigantopelta > Gigantopelta aegis. The sequence continues at coordinate 55,227,071 of NC_054708.1, read as the reverse complement.
TATCTAACTCGCCTTCAATTGTTAATTAACTCGTATTTTAGTAGTCACTCGTTGTAACATAAATAGTCTCCATCTGGTACTCGTGTATTATTCTTCGCATCGGGTACTAGTGTATTATTCTTCATATCGGCTGCTGAACTGCAGGTCATTTGGCACCAGCTCCAGCAATGTTTTTCGCCATTTCAGGTCGTACCTAGCCTATAATGACCAGCCCTAGGAGTATCGTGGATTGGAAGATGGCGAGAGACTGGTTAAAAATGAACCTAACGTAGCCTTTTGTCTACGTTTTCACTGAACACCTATTATGTTATCTACATGAATAGCCTGTCAACAAACAAAACATATTTTAGCCCCAGCAGATAATATTGTAAGGAGGGACCAAAGGCCAAAAAGGCTTAAGAACAAACTTCCTGAATAGGGCACTTCAGTGGTATACCAACTGTTATAAAAGGGGTCACATTAATTTGTTCATGGCGGACAGGTCCGCTGGACCCTCTCCTTCGAATACGTCTTGATCCAAACGCATCTCACACAAAAGAGAAATCGTACGTAAGTCGCGACCTGGGGTCAGTGACTTCAAGTTGATTGGTGTGTTTTTCTGTTGTTATAACGTAGCAGCTTCGTAAGTATTGATTGATAATCTTATTCCTGTGACTGTTGTTATCATACTGAGTATACTATACGTAAACTACTACACGTAAACGTACTGTGTACTTTAAATGACGTGGGAGTATGCTATACACAAACATAGTATTTACTTGTTTGTGTGAGTGTGTGTGTGTGTGTGTGTGTGTGCGCGCGCGTCTGTGTGTGTTTGTGTGTGTGTGTGTGTATGTGTGTGCGTCTGTGTGTGTTTGTGTGTGTGTGTGCGTGTTTGTGTGTGTGTGTGTGTTTGTGTATGTGTGTGTGTGCGCGTCTGTGTGTGTGCGTGTGCCTATGTGTGTGTGTGTGTCTCTCTCTCTCTCTCTCTGTGTGTGTGTGTGTGTGTGTGTGTGTGTGTGTGTGTGTGTGTGTGTGTGTGTGTGTGTTGTGCTTGTAATGTACAATGTATATGTTTAACGGTAATGATTGTGAAACAAAATGTTCTTGTTTGCGTTCAGTATGAAAAATGATGGAAAAATTAATCGTTTCTAAAAGATGGGTCAGAAAAACACCTATAATGATGGCAATCTTCGATATCTTAATTGCGTTAATATGACAGTTCTGACAGTACTGTATAGGCGGCAAAACGGAAGCCACGTTAATTATGGATCTGAAAAGTTCTACTATAACTAACCATTTCTTTCATTTGTAATCTTATAAAACGTTCAAGTTAAAGTTTGTTTTGTTTAACTACATTACTAGGACACATTAATTAATTTATTAATCATCGACTAGTGGATGTCAAACATTTGGTAATTTTGACAGAGAGGAAGCCCGCTACATTTTTCCCATTAGTAGCAAAACACCATCTCACAGACAGGGTAGTGCACTGGTTGGAACGAGAAATGGCCCAATGGGCCCACCGACGGGGATCGATCCCAAACCGACAGCGTATTAAGCGAGCGCTTTACCACTGGGCTACGTCCCGCCCTGTAATCTCATAAAGATAACCCTAGTCCCAAACATCAGTAGCGAATGGAACCCCCACGTGCCCGGAGGACAGCCTCTATCCTTCTTCCAATTCCTCCAAAGAATCGTCTGATACGATCAATAGGTAATAATGGCTGATTGTTAACACTCCCGATACAATACAATGAGACTATAGTTAAAGGGACATACCCTAGTTTTTAAACACTAAGGCATATTTTAAAATATTATAGCCGTTTTTGATAACTGAAATCACAGACTACTTAGATTTTATGGTTTAGATTATCAATTTCCATTCATTCGAAGTGTTTTGGTCATCCTGGTGTTTTTAATATCACGAAATGCATTTCTCATATTTTTAAAAACGCACGTGCGTCTGAGAAGTAACAGTTATGGAGTCGAGTTTTAGTCTGTTTTAGAGGGTATTTCACCATTTCCAAGTAACAGACTCATGCTTCACTCAGTTGTAACTTCATCCAAATATGTTACAGGTTTGTAGATTAACTAAACTTAGTGTTCATTTTTAAGGGTTCAAACTAGGGTCTGTCCCTTTAATGTATGATGTTTAGACATGACACTCCCGATAGAATACAATGAGAATATAGTTAATGTATAATGTTTGGACATGACACTCCCGATAGAATACAATGAGAATATAGTTAATGTATAATGTTTGGACATGACACTCCCGATAGAATACAATGAGAATATAGTTAATGTATAATGTTTGGACATGACACTCCCGATAGAATACAATGAGAATATTATAGTTAATGTATAATGTTTGGACATGACACTCCCGATGGAATAAAATGAGAATATAGTTAATGTATAATGTTTAGACATGATAGAATACAATGAGAATATAGTTAATGTATAATGTTTGGACATGACACTCCCGATAGAATACAATGAGAATATAGTTAATGTATAATGTTTGGACATGACACTCCCGATAGAATACAATGAGAATATTATAGTTAATGTATAATGTTTGGACATGACACTCCCGATGGAATAAAATGAGAATATAGTTAATGTATAATGTTTAGACATGATAGAATACAATGAGAATATAGTTAATGTATGATGTTTAGACATGACACTCCCGATAGAATACAATGAGAATATAGTTAATGTATAATGTTTGGACATGACACTCCCGATAGAATACAATGAGAATATAGTTAATGTATAATGTTTGGACATGACACTCCCGATAGAATACAATGAGAATATTATAGTTAATGTATAATGTTTGGACATGACACTCCCGATGGAATAAAATGAGAATATAGTTAATGTATAATGTTTAGACATGATAGAATACAATGAGAATATAGTTAATGTATAATGTTTGGACATGACACTCCCGATAGAATACAATGAGAATATAGTTAATGTATAATGTTTGGACATGACACTCCCGATAGAATACAATGAGAATATAGTTAATGTATAATGTTTGGACATGACACTCCCGATGCAATACAATGAGAATATAGTTAATGTATAATGTTTAGACATGATAGAATACAATGAGAATATAGTTAATGTATAATGTTTGGACATGACACTCCCGATAGAATACAATGAGAATATAGTTAATGTATAATGTTTGGACATGACACTCCCGATAGAATACAATGAGAATATAGTTAATGTATAATGTTTGGACATGACACTCCCGATGCAATACAATGAGAATATAGTTAATGTATAATGTTTGGACATGACACTCCCGATGCAATACAATGAGAATATAGTTAATGTATAATGTTTGGACATGACACTCCCGATACAATACAATGAGAATATAGTTAATGTATAATGTTTAGACATCAAAGCAAAAGCTAATAAATAATTTTAGTGTGAAGAAGATATTATGCAACGTTTAATACAAAAATATGTTACATTAATACATAAGTAAGTTCTATTAATACACAATTATGTTACATTAACACACAAGTATGTTATATTAATACAAAGTATGTTTATATCAATACACAAGAATATTTTGTTAATACACAAGTATGTTATGTTAATATTTAAGCATGTTATATTAATACATTGATATGTTAAATTAATACACAAGTATATCACATTAATACAGGAGTATATTACATTAACACACAACTATATTATGTTAACATGCAAGAGTGTTATTTTAATATACAAGTATGTTATATTAATACATTAATATGTTAACACACGTGTGTTTTATATTAATACACAATTACGTTCATTTAATACATCAGTTTATTATATTAATACACAAGTATGTTATATTAATACACAAGTATGTCATATTAAACACAAGTATGTTATAGTAATACAAAAATGTTGTGTATTAATATACAAGTATAAATATTAATAAACACGTGTATTATTTTAATAAGCATGCATATGATGTTAATATATTAATATGTTAAGTGTCTTACATTAATACTTAAGTGTTTTATATTAATACACAAGTACGTTACTTTAACACACAAAAAGTTAAAGTTTATTTTGTTTAACGACACCACTTGAACACATTGATTAATTAATCATCGGCTATTGGATGTCAAAGATTTGGTCATTCTGACTTGTAGTCATCAGAGGAAACCCGCTACATTTTTCCAAAGGATCTTTTATATGCACTTAACAACAAACAGGAAAGCACATACCACGGCTTTTGACCAGTTGTGGTGCACTGGTTGGAACGGAAAACCCCCAATTAGTTGAATGATTATACCGAGGTGATTCGATTAATACACAAGTATATTATATTAACACACAAGTATGTTACATTTATACACAAGTGCGGTACATTAATACACAAGTGTATTGTATTAATACACAAGTATGTTATATTAATACACAATTGTGTTATATCAATACACAAGTATGTTGTAGTAATACTCGAGTATGTTTATTAATACACAAGTATGTTATAGTAATACTCAAGTATGTTTATTATGCACAAGTATGTTATATTAATATGCAACTGGTATATTAATACCAACGTATGTCTGACGACGTAAATGTGTTTCATACATGAAAACACAAGAAGGAAATTAACGAAATGTTAGTTTAAAATAACACCCAGTGGAAAATGCCTGTCAAATAAAACTGAATTGTATAGGCATCATTGTTAGGTCTAGAATCTGAACAAAACGGTTAACGCATTGCAAATCGTATCTCTGCCCAAGGCAGTGCCAAAAGGATGTCATGACAAGGTCTTGAATGTGCCCATGAATCACTAGTCCTAGAGTTTCAGAGAGAGAGAAAAATGTACTTCCGCAAAATGTCTTTTTAGATCCATCCCCCCAGCCCCATAAACAGGAAAGCACATAATATTAGCCTTTGATATAAACCAGACGTGAAAGTGAAGGAAAAAAAGTCCCACGGCCCGTTGAATGTATTGATTGTAAAAGACCGTTCGTGTCTCTTGTTGACGCTCTACGAGCGAGCTAAATCCGGCACCAGAACCTAACCGAGGTCACCACGAAAAGGAGAAAATAATCCCCGCTTGATGTAAACCAGTTAACATCTGTACTATTTTCCGACGCGTATCGATCCGACTTTGGGTATTGCGACAATAATCCCGCGCCAGCAATAGAATAATATACTGTCGTCAGAGGGCGCTTCCCCATCCCCGTTCAGCGGCAGCGAATCGATCGCAAAACAAAAGTGCACACCATCACGATTTCGTTTACGTCATATTCAACGTCACAAGGTTAGGCTCGGCGTCTATCGCACGCTGCGTTCAGAGCAGGCTATAAAACTATGATCGATTGTTTCCATCGGATTAGAAACGTGGTCTTAAAATAGACAGCTTTCACCCGTAAATATTCGGGTTATTTCCGTCTTCGTAACTGTTTAATTCGAAAGAACTACTATTCACGACAGTTCTTTTTAGTGCGCTGTTGTTGTTGTAGTTACGGAAGACCTGATGTACGTAATTATTAATAAGCTGAATTTTCGTCATATTCAGGAATTGATCATATTATCACGTCACAACGTGCATACGTACGTCTAAATAGTGTAATCACAGGATGTTTCGCTATCAAAGGGATATATTCTGTATGTGATCAAGAAAACAAGAAACAAGAATAAACACTAAAAAACAAATAAAAACAACTAAGACAAAAACACGCGACAAAACATGCGCACGCACGCACCCACGCAGACACACAGTGTCTTTTTTTTTCTTGTCTTTTTTGGTCTGGCTTGAGCAGACCTTACAATAGGGCCTATTATTACAGTGTTCTCAGTCATTGTTTTTTTTTTTTTTTTTTTTTTTTTTTTTTTTGCCTCCTAGTCATCCTAGGCAAGGGTATAGGATTTAGCTCAGGCAGTTGAGCTTTCGCCCGAGGGGTGACCTCCCATTTTGCCTACAACCCACTTTGCCTACACTCATTTTGCCTACATCCCAGTTTGCCTACACTCAGTATGAAAAGATGCCATCCCCAGTTAAAAGTGGAGCATTCTATGTATGGTCCCTAGCTGTGTATAAAAATAACATGACAAAATAATATGACAAACACATATTTTATTATAAAAACAATTAACATTACACAACGAAAACAATTAAACTATAAAATGACCTCACAAATATTAAACAAATATTTTGTACAAAGTTTAACTTTAAAGCCGCACGCCCTAGTTCCATCCAACGAAAATAAATTATAATTTGGTTAATCTACAAACCTGTAACACACTTAGATCACGTTTTTATCAAATGGAGTGAAAAAGCAGGTTTTATATCGATAAATATCATGGGAATCCCCATGTCCCAATTGCTTGAAATAATTTTGAAAGTTAGTATTCTGATGTCACCGGTAGATGTCGCTCGAAGCACAACAATGCCTACGTCACGACAAATTTCACAGAGTGCGCACAGACTTGGGGTGCGTTCCTTTCACCTCTCCTGGACATGTTCCAACTGTTCTGTCCTGGTTGTATACCCTCTCCAGATATCCTAGGACTTAGCAAAATTATTGGTTTTAAGGGTTTGTAACGTTTTGTATTGAGATACTTACTTGTCTGAACTTTAGTGTTACTGAAAATGTTCACGAACTGTGAAGAAAAATCTCACAAATGAACAACAAGCAAACGACAATAAATCGGATGTTGATTGCGCGAACCGTGCATGAGAAAACAAACCGAACCAAAATGATAACGGTCACGTGGTATACCAACGTCTGTGACATTGAAATGGGAATATCCCCTCTAAAAATAGGTTAGACCTTGTCTGCTCAACGGTTTTTTCTCAGAGGCCCGTGGCATTTTATGAAATACGAAAAATGCATTTTGTGGTATTACAAACACCAGGATTACCAGGATTACCAAAAAACACTTCAGGTGAATGGAAATGTATATTCTAAATAATAAACGGTAAGTAAAGTGCAATTTTATTTGTGAAAAATGGGTTTAATAGCGAAAAACAACGGCGTAATGGTTAACAACTAGGACGTGTCCCTTTAATCCTATATCAAAGAATCATGAAGGCCATTTCACTTTGATCACATATTAAAGATCACAGTACGGGATCATTGGACTAATACTAATCACCATCAAGAGCATGAAGTCACCATTGCGCAACTAAGCCCCAATTACATTACTTATGTTCATTATAATCTTAATTGTTTATGTAATACAATATTTTTATATTGATTTGAGACACAAAATAATAGGGATTGTCCCACTATGAACTGGGGATGTAATTTTTTCACACTGTAGGCAAATTGAGTGTAGGCATACTGGGTTGTAGGCAAAATGGGTGTAGGCAAAGTGGGTTGTAGGCAGAATGGGAGGGAACCGCCCGAGGTACTTGCGTCGCAGGATCGCACCACCTCGGTGGGCCCATTCAACTGATTGGGCTTTTTTCTTGTTCTAACGTACCACAACGGGTCAGAGGCTGTGGTATGTGCTTTCCTGTCTGTGGGAAAGTGCATATAAAAGATCCCTTGTTGCTAATGAAAAAATGTAGTGGGTTTTCTTTGATGACTACGAGTCAGAATTACCAATAGTCAATGACTAATTAATCAATGTGCTTCAGTGGTGTCGTTAAACAAAACAAACTTTAACGTTTATCCTAGGCAAAGGGCGGTCCTGCATGCATGAACATTCATTCAAACATGCACACGGCTAAATGCACGCACACATACACAGAAATACAAACATAAAAAGACAAAACAAATACAAACTCGTGTCTAATATGGTATTGACGATATCAGTTTTTACTTAAAGGTAGAGTGTTGGAAAGATGCATACCCGGACCACCAACACATACTGACACTTTAATAAATGAAAAACGCGTAATTTTAGAGTTAATAAAAAACCATGATTATTCCTACTAACTGGGGGGCAGCCATTTTGTTTCGTTTTTGTGACGTCCGGTGGTATAGCTTGGGGCGAAGTGACGTCAGCTCCGTCCATTTCCTCTATGCACAGTGTAAACAAACACAAACCGTTTGATAAAATTAAAACAAAATAATAAAAAGAACTACCAAAACAAAAAATATCAACAATATGCACTGATATATAATCATTTCTTCATGAATTCCACGTAAACGTACACCAATCGACCAAAAATAAAAAATTGTGGAATTGCTCCATACTTGGTATTTTTTAATGTACTGATATCTTATATTAATGAAACAACAGGTTTTGGGAAATTCACGTCTGTATTTTTATTTTTATTGCGTCCCGAATGCAAGTTACAACCGGAAGACGGATAAAGTTTGTTGTGTTTACATTTTAAAAATATTTTCATTGAAGAAAATCTGCCGGTAGCACATCTTCTTTTAAAGGTAAGAATAAATATTTGGTTTTGTTTTAATCAGTGGACCACGATGCACATTTTGATATATAGTTTATGAGAATGAATTGTGTTATTACTGGATATTTTTGTCTTCAAATAGGAGTCCTCTTATTTGTTGACATTATTCGACTTTTGTGATTCCGTCACAATTTTCATCCTTATTTAATATTAAAGCCGCACACCCTAGTTCCATCCAGCGAAAATAAATTATAATTTAGTTAATCTACAAACCTGTAACACACTTAGATCACGTTTTTATCAAATGGAGTGAAAAAGCAGGTTTTATATCGATAAATATCATGGGAATCCCCATGTCCCAATTGCTTGAAATAATTTTGAAAGTTTGTATTCTGATGTCCGGTAGATGTCGCTCGAAGCACAACAATGTCTACGTCACGACAAATTTCACAGACTTGGGGTGCGTTCTTTTCACCTCTCCTGGACATGTTCCAACTGTTCTGTCCTGGTTGTATACCCTCTCCAGATATCCTAGGACTTAGCAAAATTATTGGTTTTAAGGGTTTGTAACGTTTCGTATTGAGTTACTTACTTGTCTGAACTTTATTGTTACTGAAAATGTTCACGAACTGTGAAGAAAAATCTCAAAAATGAACAACAACAAATCGGATGTTGATTGCGCGAACCGTGCACGAGAAAACAAACCGAACCAAAATGATAACGGTCACGTGGTATACCAACGTCTGTGACATTGAAATGGAAATATCCCGTCTAAAAATAGATTAGACCTTGTCTGCTCAACGTTTTTTTCTCAAACGTGCGTCCCTTTTTCAGAAATACGAAAAATGCATTTTGTGGTATTACAAACACCAGGATTACCAGGATTACCAAAAAACACTTCAGGTGAATGGAAATGTATATTCTAAATAATAAACGGTAAGTAAAGTGCAATTTTATTTGTGAAAAAATAGGTTTAATAGCGAAAAACAACGCCGTAATGGTTAACAACTAGCCGTAACTAGGGTGTGTCCCTTTAACTTAATATAATACATAGCAGCTTGATTGTATACTTCATATTTAATATTAGTTTTGGATGCTTTTTCTACGGAATCCAAATAGACCTGTCTATGCATCTGTAATAATGGCTGGTGACTGACGGAATCACGTTTTTATTGTGACGGAATCACAAAATCGTGACGGAATCACAAGCAGTGGCGTAGGAAGGTGCCAAAAAGTGTAGGGGTGGGGTTTGGGGGACACTCTTATATTTACACATCTTTTGCACTGTCGTAAAGCAAAATATTTGAAAAGTTATTACTTATCACTGACATTTCCTACGCCAGTGATAAGTAATCCCCCTACACGCACACACACACACACACACACACGCACATACCACCACCACCACAACCACCACCACCACCACACATACGCACACTTGTAATAACACCACATTAATTTTAAAACTGGATATAACTTTTTGCTTATAATATAATGCATGTCTCGGTTATTATATTTAATGTAAGCAAGTTATGAGCTATAATTAGTATACGTGTGTGTGTATCACCGTGTGTGCGCCCATTTCGCATCTGATTGGTCAATATTTTGTTGAGAAGGACAGGGGCATAGCAAATGTAACCTATTAGATGTATAATGATACTTTTAGAGAGAGAGAGAGAGAGAGAGAGAGAGAGAGAGAGAGAGAGAGAGAGAGAGAGAGAGAGAGAGAGACACAGAGAGACAGACAGACATACAGACAGAGAGACAGACAGAGAGACAGAGACAGAAAGAAAGGGAGTGGGATGTAGGGATGGAAAGAGAGATAGATGTGGGGTCATGTTCAGCACAACTGTCTTACCAAATCCTTATCTTTACAGTTATGAATGGCGAAAACACCAGCTGAACGACAGAGAGAGAAGATAGCCCGTTACTATTTATTGTAATTCCATGTTGACTTATTATAAAGTTTACATTTCTTATTTTGTTTACTTAAAACACAATCACACACACACACACACACACACACACACACACACACACAACAACAACAACAACAACAACAACACACAACAACACCCTCTAAACCCACAACGACCATAGTGAAATATATTTCATTACTGAATAAACGCTATGCAGTATTATCAGTTGTTGCTATTGTTATGGTTGTTTTATTTTGAATACGTGTTGGAAGGATTGAACAAGACTCGTTTGTATTTTTGTTTCAGTTATCATTATTAAACATCATATAGCTATTTATGACGATTGTTGTAGGTTTTTCCATAGATGATTTATGTATATAAAGCAAGTTTTTATTATCTTTATATATGCATGTAAACGAAAGAAAATGTATAAATCGCACGCGTGATTCCGTCACGTCAAATATGAGATTCCGTCACAATCTTCATGATTGGTTGGTCTAAAAAATTAATCAGTTAACCAACAAAGGAAAGTAGTTTCATTTGAAGAGGTAAAATAGAAACATGAAAAATTGTAAGTTGTTCAAATAACTAATAATAGACAGCAGAGTTTTATCTGTGTTTGAGTTGTATCGTAAAATTTTCCAAAGTGCCTGTGATTCCGTCACGAAAGTTCAGTCATTGATAAAATATTAACTTCTAACCGTAGACTCGTGGGTTAGGCCGGATAGTGCAGGTCAGCAAGGAAGCTATATAATATATCTGAGCTATATATGCTCATGATAAAAGAAAGTAGGTTACTTCAACTTAAAGATGCAAAAATGAGTCAAATGTGTGATTCCGTCACGATGGAATTCATGTTTTGACTAACCATATGCACTCATGTGTTTAATATATCTTATTTCCACTTTATTTCCTGTATATTCGACATATAATTATGTTCTGGACTAACCATATGCACTCATGTGTTTAATATATCTTATTTCGACTTTATTTCTTGTATATTCGACATATAATTATGTTCTGGACTAACCATATGCACGCATGTGTTTAATATATCTTATTTCGACTTTATTTCCTGTATATTCGACATATAATTATGTTCTGGACTAACCATATGCACTCATGTGTTTAATATATCTTATTTCGACTTTATTTTTTGTATATTCGACATATAATTATGTTCTGGACTAACCATATGCACTCATGTGTTTAATATATCTTATTTCGACTTTATTTCTTGTATATTCGACATATAATTATGTTCTGGACTAACCATATGCACTCATGTGTTTAATATATCTTATTTCGACTTTATTTCGTGTATATTCGACATATAATTATGTTCTGGACTAACCATATGCACGCATGTGTTTAATATATCTGATTTCGACTTTATTTCCTGTATATTCGACATATAATTATGTTCTGGACTAACCATATGCACTCATGTGTTTAATATATCTGATTTCGACTTTATTTCCTGTATATTCGACATATAATTATGTTCTGGACTAACCATATGCACTCATGTGTTTAATATATCTTATTTCGACTTTATTTCTTGTATATTCGACATATAATTATGTTCTGGACTAACCATATGCACTCATGTGTTTAATATATCTTATTTCGACTTTATTTCCTGTATATTCGACATATAATTATGTTCTGGACTAACCATATGCACGCATATGTTTAATATATCTTATTTCGACTTTATTTCCTGTATATTCGACAACTGTAATCAGTTCTTATCTTTACAGTCGACGACTGATATAATATAATCTAGAAAATTACATGCGAAACAATAAACTAAAACAGGTGGCGGTTTTCTTATCTGGAAAACAACATGTATACAAGACCTAATAAAATTATTGGAACTGTTGATTTGATTTTGTCTGTGAATAAACTTAACAACAAAATATTAAATTTAAAATAAGCTGTCTCGAATATTATAACCTATCATATAAAACTTGAAATTAATTAAGCATCATCTGAATTATATTACAGCCACAAAAGACCCCAAGAGGTAAGTTGTCTGTGTCGACGAAGATTAAACCTGATACTGAGAGTTTTTTCATATTTTGTATCTAAAAATATTTACTAAAATTGCATGAATAAATTACTTAAGTTATGAGAAGTATACAACCACCATCACCACCACAACCAAAAATTATTATTATTATTATTATTATTTTAATTTTTTTTATAATTATCCGCTTAACAATTATGTGACGCTCAAGAGGGAGGGGATCATGGGAGTATTCACGGGAGTTACTATGTTTTTAAGGGGGTGTGGTCCTAGCGTAACAAAACGTCACAAGGAGGTGGGGACTGGAGGTGGGAGAACGGGATATAAACGAATGTCAAGTTTTGCATTATGCAAATAGTAATCAAAATAAATAATACAGGATCAAAAACAAAAACAAAAATCGTACTATAACTATTTTATTACGGTATATAAGGAAGAAATACTTAAAAAAACCAAAAAAACCCCAAAAAACATTCAGTTTTTTTTTATTAACAGCATCGAAGGAAATAATATCCACATTGCTATACTCATCGGTCATTAAAATTTTATATCTACTACATACAGAAAACTTACTTTGCTATTTTCTTTATTAACGTGCTTATATCCAAAAGAGGTTCAGGCACACAGAAAACTAATATGGTGCAGTATATTATTACAACAAATGATAAAAACAAAGTTAGTGCCTGCGTATAACGAAATGGTGTACATCGAGGCCAGGTGACATTGATCTTGGGTCAGAAACGGTCACCTTCAAACTGTGTCGTTTGGTTCCTTTGACTTTGGAAAGTACTGGTGACTACAGCCACTTCACCTTTTGTGCTTGGCCATCTGTGCAACCTCCTATATAACAAGGAACACGTTTACCTATAGGATATGTGTACTGTTACACGGGACTGATTTAGCTGCAGTGGCGGATCCAGAAAATCCATTTAGGGGGCCCCAATGACATGACGCGGAATGCCAATGGAACTTTGGGGGTGGCTTGGAAGGGATAGTAAAAACAGGAAAATTAATATATACTGTCGCAAAATTTAGGGGGTGGGCGGGGGGGGGGGTGGTGGTGGTGGTGTGTGTGTAAAATAGATGCGAAAAATATAAATGTACGACAGGTGTTGCCTGCTTCTTTTTCACTGTCCAGTTTATTTTAAGCTAAATATGTCATCTGAAGCAGGGAAGGCCTATGTCAAAATTAAGGAATTGACCTGACTTGACCTCTAGCGCGACCTGGATTTTGACATGGGAATGCCAAGATCAATACTTTGACGTACTATATTTTGGCACGGAGACCCATTGACGCTAAACTCAATAACATAGACTACTATGCGACATCCTTCTATTAGGGACGAGACTCCTATCTAATTGGTGATTCATGCAGAATTAAGCAACCCTTGGAGACGTATTGGCATAAATGATATCATCAGGATAGATAACCAATAAGACGTCTCCAATGCAGGCACGTAGGAACGATATCTGGAACGGCCTCGGTTGCGCAGTGGTTAAACCATCGGACTACAGGCTGGTAGGTACAGGGTTCGTAGTTCGGAACCGGCGCCAACCCAGAGAGATTTCTTGAGGGCTCAGTAGGTAGGTGTAAGTACACTACACACCCTTCTCTCTCTCTAACCACTAACAACTAACCCACTGTCCTGGACAGACAGCCCAGATAGCTGAGGTGTGTGCCCAGGACAGCGTGGTTAAACCTTAATTGGATATAAGCACGAAAATCAGTTGAAATGAAATGAAAATGATATCTGGAGCTGGTGTGTGTGTGTGTGGGGGGGGGGGGGGGGTACATCTGATCTTCTAGTGGGGGATCACAGTCTCTAGTGGAGGGGCACAAGATATAATATTTTTACCTTTATTTATATAGAGTAGGAATAAAACCCGTACATTTTTGTTCTCGAGTGCGGGGGAAGGGGAGGGTCGGGCGTTTCCCGACCCCCGATTTCTATGGGGATGCAATGACCAATAAAGGTGCCACAATGCTGTTATGTCGGCTATTACACGTTACGTCACGTTGTTATACCGGCATGTTCCTTAATGCCATCCAACGTGGATGTTAACGTTTACGAAGTCGTGTTAAATTATTTAACATTCTTTAATTATTTAGGACTAAACCACTACATATATTATGAAACTCTTTGTTAGATAATGTAACCGAATCTTAAAGTGATGTTTTACCTATGACAGATGCAAATCCCCGGTATCAAAGTTTTTTTTATTTAACTATTAAATAACTATTTCTGTAATACTTGTGTTCTTGAGGATGACATATGACTATACACTCTATAATGGTAGAAGAAAACAAAAACCTGTGAAAAAGAAGTTTCTTTATCAGAAAGAATGGAATAAATGTAAGGTATTTCTAGAGTTCAAAAACTGACAATTATTTGGGTCGTCGGTGAACGCACTAATTGGAACACAACTTTATGCTGGGGGTTTTTACCACTGTTCGGCGAATGGTTATGCAACCAGAATATTTGAAAGTGACCTGCAGCTATTTACACAGACAATAACTGGTTATTGCTTTAAAAGATATCGACCTTGTCCTATGAAGGTTACAACGTCCAATACAACAAGGGTCTGCCGATCAGCGTTCACCATTCGAACGACGGGAGACGTTCGGCCAAAATGATCTGGCTTGAAACCTTTTCATCATTTATTTTATTCTGCTAATAATCTTCGGTGTGATCCTCGTTAGAATGTGTAGTGATTCGTTTGTATCGGTAGTAATGCAAACCAAATCTTTGTTTCTCTATATATGAATTATACAAATAACCGCACATTTTAAAATATAATTATATATATATATATATATATATATATATATATATATATATATATATATATATACACATACATACATACATACATACAATGTGTGTGTGTGTGTGTGTGTGTGTGTGTGTGTGTGTGTGTGTGTGTAAAGGTAAATAAGGACATTCATATATAGTCATATATGGAATGTAAAGACAAATTCCATACACAGACAAACATAAGTTTATACATATTGTAAATGGCTATGTCTAGGTTACGTGTACTGAGGTAGAGATTTCGAAAGTTCTTCTTGTCTGAGTGAACCGACCTCGGTGCCGTCGTGATTAAGCCATCGGACGTAACGCTGGTAGGTACAGGGTTCGCAGCCCGGTACCGGCTCCCATCCAGAGCGAATTTTAACGACTCAATGGGTAGGTGTAAGACCACACGCTTCTCGCTCACTAACCACTAACAACTAACCCACTGTCCTGGACAGATAGCCCAGATAGATGAGGTGTGTGTGCCCAGGACAGCGTGCTTGAACCGTAATTGGATGTAAGCACGATAATAATTTGAAATGAAATGTCTGAGTGAGAACATTTCGTAACATGCTTAGCCTACTAATGGTGATATGTAACCTGGACGGTCTAGGAAAAAGAAAAAGAAAACATTTCCCCCAAGTCAGTTAAGCCTGTAAAATCTGGACAGTGTAATTATAGTTTTGTGTATAATGTATCCCTATGGATTAAGATTGAGATTATGAATAAATGTTGTAAATCAGCCTCGGGCATATCTGTTTAATATAGGCAAATAATTATCATGTCTCCATTAAAAAACAAGAGGGGTTCCCGTACGCTATCATAATTTGCAGATGTACGCATTGCAGATACTAGTACTCGGGCTATGCAGAATCATCACTGGCGTAGGAAACGGGGGGGGGGGGGGCAAAGGGGCATGTGCCCCCCCCCCCACACACACACACACTTTTCAGATATTTTGCTTTATAATAGTGTAAAAGTGTGTAAATATAAAAGTGTGCCCCCACCCCCCACTTTTTGGCACCTTCCTACGCCACTGCAGATATACTAACAGTTGTTTGCGAAATATTACACATTGCAAACATATGCTAAGGTGCGTATTCTCGAACAACAACAACAAACAAACAACCGAAAACCTTGCAATATTAAGCCAGGTTACAGTATACGCTGTTCACGTACAATGGCTCTTACTGGCAGTTGTCCTATATACATGTACTAGCTGCGCTAGTTAGTCTAATCGCTCAAGATGACGATTGCCTCTAGCGACAGGCTGTAACGATTTATTTCATACAAGCTATTAAGTGTAATTTATTAGGATACCATTAACCTTACTGTAAAATAACCGTTACTTTTTATTGACTGCTTATTGGGATCCATTCTACAGTGTTCTCGAGCTTCCACATAACCGTTCTAGTAAAAATATGTATCAAAATTAAAAATACTGTGAATCAGTAGGGTTGTAACTTATTCATTCAGTGAATAGTCATATGCTAATACTTGTCGTTGCGCTCTCTCTCTCTCTCTCTCTCTCTCTCTCTCTCTCTCTCTCTCTCTGTCTGTTTTAAATAATACACAGATAATTTCAACCCTGAAAACATACAAATAGCAATATTTTTATTCACAAATTATATCCTTTCGTTTATTTATGTTTTTGTATATTATTATTTGCTTGTTTTTATTATTATTATTATTATTATTAATCTCTCTCTCTCTCTCTCTCTCTCTCTCTCTCTCTCTCTCTCTCTCTCTCTCTCTCTCTCTCTCTCTCTCTCTCATCATAATACTAAGCAAAAATATGTTTGTTTAGCTAATAAAACAACAGAGCGGTTTTAATATTTTAATATCTATAGTTATAAAATCAACAAAGGTAATTGGTACTCTTTCTGGATTGTTAGCATATCATTGATGCATTTATCACACCTAATAGCTGATGTATTTTTTTTAAAACATCCATTCATTCATTGCTTTTGAATTGTCATACATTAATAACCTCATGACAAATCGGTAGCTTATAATCTAAAAGTATCAACAACAAAATTCCAGCGGGCCAGTCTTACAAGTGCTTCTTCTACAGACAGTATTTACAGAACTTCAGTATTATCAAAATTCTAGCGAGCCAGACAGTCTTACAAGTGTTTCTACAGACTTTAGGACAACTACGAATATACCGAAAGTACAGAAGCGAATACTAATATTCCAAGAAAGAAACGTCATGTGGGGGTTAATGTAACTTACACACTGAACAGTATCTCTGGCTGAAAGAGTTCCACGTACCTATACATACCTCGATACAACGCAAAAACTTATTTTTAAGCTCTGTTTCTTTTTTCTCGTCAAACAGTGATCTGTTGCAGAATGCTACTGCTGTACCGTTCCCAAAACGCCGTGAGTAAGTCTGAGGTCCCAAACTAGGTTTATACATACTAATACACTGATGAGTCACAGGCAGCCTGTATGAGCCAGACGTAAACGTAAAATATTAGTTCTATTTATAGCCTACAGTCAGTTCGCCTGCCCTCAGGTCAGAGGCACGGTCTTATGCTAGGTTTTCCGCCAGGTTTGGTGGTGAGGTTTTGGTGTGTGTGTGTGTGTGGGGGGGGGGGGGGGGGGGGGGGTGTATGTTTGTATGTTTCCTTGTTTGTTTGTTTGTTAACTTCTGTACACCCCATCAACATGCGAGAACTTTAATTTCAGGCAAGGTTGTATAAATGTTGTTTTTTAATTTTTTGGAAAATAATCAAAATACATTATTTTGCAAATTTTATCAAATTGATACCGAAAACACTGAAGAAGGGAAGTTAAATTTGAATTTTTGCCATCTTATAACATCATTTACTAAAGCGAAATTAAAATTTTAACTTCCCTTCATCACGTTCCAATATTTAAATTAGATATGTAATAAAAATCACGGGCGTAGGAAGGTGCCAAAACATAAGGGGGGGGGGGGGGGCGGCACACAAACACACAAACACACACTCATAAATGAATGTATAAATATATAAAAACCATCCCGCTTCCTACGCCAATGAAAATGTTATTTTGGTTATTTTCTGAAATGAGATTTTGTTATGCAACCTTGTATGGTTTCCAAAATAGAAGTAAATAATTTTTCAATAATATTTAAATTAATAGTGAAATGGAAGGAAGGAAATGTTTTATTTAACGACGCACTCAACACATTTTATTTACGGTTATATGGCGTCAGACATGGTTAAGGACCACACAGATATAGAGAGAGGAAACCCGCTGTAGCCGCATCAATAGCTACTCTTTTCGATTAGCAGGAAGGGAATCTAAGACTTTTATATGCACATACCACGGCCTTTGGTATACCAGTCGGGTGCCAACATCTAAAATTATCTAGATCTGTAATATCTTTAAAGGGACATTCCTGAGTTTGCTGCATTGTAAGATGTTTCCGACTAATAAAATATTTCTACGATTAAACTTACATATTAACTACGTATATGTTCTTGTTTAGAATATTAGTGTCTGTATGTTCAATGTGTTTCTGATCGTCTTAATATTTGTATGAAGCTCAAACTGGATTTTGTCTTCAAATATTTTCGTACATAGGCCCTACGAAAAAATATATTTTAGAAAATAATATGACATTTAACCTAGTACAAATATTAGAACGATAAGAAACACGTTTAATTAATATTTTATCCAGAAAAATATATTTGAGTTTGCTGCATTGTAAGATGTTTAAATGTTGCATACATTCATCGTTTAAAAGTCCCTGAATAATTATGCTCACATTCCAAGAATTTGAGAACGCACCACTGTCTAAAACAACATTAAATAACACCTCTAGATATGGAATAATAAATAATTCTGAAATTCTGGAAAGATCCCCCCCCCCCCCCTACACACACACGCGCGCACGCACGCGGCACCCTATCCCTGGTTCCATGCCTGTTACGTGTACGTGCAAATAAGTATATGAGGCGGGGGCCTTCTCGTCTAGCTAGAGAAGACTTATTGTTTTGACAATTAGGCTAAGTATTTTAGGCTAAGTACGGCGCTTATACTGTCTACCACATCATTTCGACACGCACATATATTTTTAGATCTATAACAGTAAAAGTTTATGAACAACAAACTTCCCACCATTTCCTATTATTAAAATACACTGGGTGACAAATGAGTCCACTTGAAAAACAACTTTGTAAAATAACAAATCACAACAGCTGCTGTTCGGACGTTTCCGAGATTTCCGGCATCGCTCGGCACTGATTAATAGGCAAAACAGGAACCGTATGTTTAGGTTCATGGGTGTGCCCTTCATTGTGACGTCACAGATGGCTACACGATGAGTAAACTCCACTTTGACGTCAGAAATGGGTCGCGTTTCTATGCCCCTGGCTGTGGTAAATTATGGTCCGTTTCAAATATCTTGCACGCATTTTCTCACTGGACTAGCACAAGGAAAAAGCAACAACTCTCGTTATGTATTTTTATAACGGTACCACTAGGTGCCACTATTCTACGTCATCAGTGACACGCCTGTGTTCTAATATGTAACACATAATTTTAATATAGACACGTGTTTGACTTTTTTTATGGCGACGTCTTTGATTTTGACCCGGTTACTATTTAGACCGAATAAGAATAACTTATTTTGTTGTTGTTATTTAATGTCGTAGTAATGTTTAGCTTATGGAGGTTTTTGTAAATGGTTTTTCTGAATTGCATAAAATGTGCTACAAATATTAATGGATTCCTTTTAATAAAGTTTGTTTTGTTTAACGACACCACTAGAGCACATTGATTTATTAATCATCGGCTATTGGATGTCAAACATTTGGTAATGTTTACATATAGTCTTAGAGAGGAAACCCGCTACATTTTCCCAGTAGTAGCAAGAAATTTTGTATATTCCCCATTCCACAGACAGGATAGCACATACCACGGCCTTTGATATACCAGTCATGGTGCACTGGCTGGGACGAAAAGACCAATGGACCCACTGACGGAGATCGATCCCAAACCGATCGCGCATCAAGCGAGCACTTTACCACTGGGCTACGTCCCGCCACTTCCTCTTAATAAAGCCCTAGCAATAGAGCAATCTGATTATAATTAGCTCTACTGGTCTCGCCACATGTAATAGTGGAGCTCATTTTAATTAGATTGAGAAATAGAGTAGGGCTCAATATATTAATTAAATTATTATAATGTTCTCTTTAGGTCGTGGCATCAAAATTGATCTGTCTGCTTCTATTTTTATGTTAGGTGACCGTCAAAATCGTCGTCCAAATTAATTAAAACTTTAGAACGACGTCCATAAACCTATTTTCATTGAAACGTACACCTACCAAAATATCGATTATAGATCACTAATTAACCAAATAAAGCTATAGCATTTTTACAACCCTTTCTATCCTGGAGAGGCAGTCCAGTCTACTGTGGTCTAAGGACAGCGTGCTTGAACCTTAATTGGATACATCAAATAGCCTATTTCTAGGTAAGTATTACAATGAAAATAAAAGTATAGAGGCCTACAGGCCATTTTAACAATATTAAACAATTTATAGACCTCATCTTGGTAACATTATTTTACTTAGTCCTCAAAATAAGCCTACACGGTTGTTGTTTTTAATGCACATTCATGTTCGCATTCAGAAGTCCCTTTATATTTCATACTTTTCTTTTAGAGATCATTATGTAGGCCTATATTAGGCCTATGTATCGCCAAGACGTGTCCGGCGTCCTTTTCCTTATAACAATTGTACAAAGGTTTCTATTTGTTTTTGGTTTGTCTTGTCTTGTCTTGTCTTGTCTTGTCTTGTCTTGTTTTATTTATTTATTTATTTATTTATTATCACTATTTTTATTATTAATTTATTTGCGCCTGTACCGACACGTGCTATAGTGGTAGTCCTCTTAAAGATGCAGTTGAAACTATATATATATATCTATATTGTGGTCAAGACCTCAAGACGAATTCGTAAAATCCGACAGTAAGTCATCGTAGCATACTCTCACGACTCTATCATAACTTCTTTTGAAATCAATCTTAGGCAGAGAAACGTAGCCCAGTGGTAAAGCGCTCGCCTGATGCGCGGTCAGTCTAGGATCAAGTCCCATCAATGGACCCATTGGGCTATTTCTCGTGCCAAAGTGCTAGCCTGTCTGTAGGATGGTGTACATAAAAGATCCCTTGCTACTAATGGAAACATGTAGCGGGTTTTCTCTCAAAGACTATAGGTCAAAATTACCAAATGTTTGACATCCAATAGCCGATGATTATTAAATCAATGTGCTCTAGTGGTGTCGTTAAACAAAGCAAACTTTTTTCTATAGGCCCGATTAGGCAGTCGACTTATAAACCTGTTTGTATAGTTCACTTCGACACAATACCAGTCGATTTTATGCCATATATATTTATAGCATGGCTCAGTTAGGCATCAATACCAGTTGATCCCTTGAAAAAATAACCCTATCTTTACAGAATAGATAATTTGTCACAAACAAGAGCTAGATAAAGGGACTGAAGTGTCGAGACGCGACCTCTCGTATCTTAGTAAGATATTATTCCTGGAATTATGCAATCTAATTAAAATTAGGAATTATGGCAATAGGCCTACGTAATTACAGAGCGCCGTCTTCAGATATAACACATTCCCATTTCTGGGCCAGTGGAACACGTTTGGCTAGACTTATGGCATCGGCGTCGAAAGATGTCAGTAACTGGAGACGTCAGGTGCTGCGTTCATTAGACGTCGCGAATATCGTATCTCCCAATTCACAAGTTGTGAAGAGCGTTCATTTGGCGAAATAACCCGTGAACACAACTTGTGAACTGGGGTAGGAATTTCTGCCTCAATCTTCACAACTCGTGTAAAAATGGCGGAACAAACACAAATCATTCATGCAGTTACGATTTTGTGTGTGTGAGATTGGAGTGACAATGCAGATTGTCTATAAATCGCCTGAACGTTCTCCACTTGGTGATGTCGTGTTCACAATTTGGAACTTGTGAATTCACGATATTCACGATCACCAAATGAACGCAGCATACATAGAGAATAATACATGAATGGCCGTTAGATACCATTTATCTTACAACGAGTGTTGTTTTAAAATGTATCTAACGAGCAAAAGCGAGTTTGATACGTTTTTAAAAGGAGTTGTGGGATAAATGGCATCTAACGGACACGAATGTATTATTCTATTTTTTTACATATCTTAAAAAAAAAACTTGGTTTTAAGCAAATTTTAATATATTTTTTGGCTAAAAGTTATTTACAGCCGTTGCACTTGTAGCTGACTTACGCGCCACAGACACTTGATTGCCAGGTTAACTATACATCACAGTGTAATCGATTTCCACTATGGTTTTTTTTATTGAACGTATTGCATTGGTGACCTGGGCCCCGTTCCACGAAGCGATCTTAGCCCTAAGATTACCGTAACCGCATAGCTACACTGTGCACTTAAATTGATCTTAGGGCTAAGATCGCGTCGTGGAACGGGGCCCTGGTCATTACCTAGGAGCAGCCAGTCGTATGTCTTGAAATTGTTAACACACGTACGTGTATAAACAACTACTGTATGTGTTATCAAAAATAACGCATGCTGGTCTCACCAACGGGTGTGTAAGGAATGCATATTAATTTTTCTTACGGTGAGAACGCGTAATGATCAGTGTTCATAATGCCATCTTGCCTCCACTCTACTTCAGACGTCTAGGTATTAGAAGTTTATTCTAGTAGAAACATTCATTAAATTGATTTGGCGTGAAAGAAGGAACCTCTGTATGAAGTCTAGTTAGTGTTAACTTTACCACAAATTTCAAGATGGCTGCTCTGACAATCAAAAGGTTTCAATTTGACATTGTCAAATGATCTAAATGACCATGCAGTATAATACAAAATATTTCTTAGACTCTCTTTCAGAAATAGCTATTCTCATGTTTGACAATACTTACAGAATGTTGTATCAGCTGTGCATATTTATATTCATAATAGCCGATTTTACAGGTTGTATTGTTTGTTTATTTTTATGGACAATAAAGCTTGGCTTATATACCATGTACACCCGGAAGTACAGCAATACAAAGTCATGTGGCTGCTCTGATATTATCACTCAATAAGGGCAGTCATATCAAAGAAAGGAAATATTTTATTTAACGACGCACTCAACACATTTTATTTACAGTTATATGGCATTGGACATATGGTTAAGGACCACACAGATATTGAGAGTGGAAACCCGCTTTCGCCACTTCATGGGCTACTCTTTTCGATTAGCAGCAAGTGATCTTTTATATGCACCATCTCACAGACAGGGTACTACATACCACGGCTTTTGTTACACCAGTTGTGGAGCAGTTCATGGTCTTCTCATTAAGAGAAAAGATGTATTGCAATATCCTCTTTGTAAAGGACAGTCAGGTTTATACCATCCCACGGATAAAATTTAAATGAGAAATATACTGCAAAACTCCTCTTTAAGAAAAGAGTCCATCGCATAACTGGTTGGGGGAGGGGGTATGGGCCATACTCCCCAATGACACCCTCCCCCCACACACACACACACCGTCTATATTTGCTCCTCGTCTCATAAGACAGTGCGGGAGCATCCAGCCCCACATCTATTAAATACTGGCTACACTAGTGGGGTAGTGAGAATATCATGTAAAGTACATGCATCTACTATAACCCTTCTCTATTGCAATACGCTCATTAAAGCCACTGACCCTAATTTCCAAGGTACGTACCTTTGTTTCCCTATAAAATTTAGTTTCCAAGCCATAATACACCAGAACAAATAAAAACACGTTGGATTTACCCGAATTGATTATATTTAAGACACAAACTAAACCTTGTAATGTGTGTTAAGAAAATGTTTTTAAAAAAGAAGAAGAAAAAAATAATGAGGAGGTGCAACAATTAAAAAAGGGCACCTCCAGTATTCAGGGAAGGGGTGCAACATTTAAAAAAAGGTATATACTGTATTCAAAAGAGCACTAACGTATATTATAGACATCGTATTCTTTCATAGAAATATCACGTTGAGCAAGAAATTACGTTCCACACTAAAAATCAATAAGTGCATTGTATTCGTTTGCTAAACCTAGAGAAAAAATTTCGTGGAGAAGGGGGGAGGGGGAGTGTGCACCCCAAGCACTCTACCCTTGGATCCATGCCTCAAAAGAGTAGAAAAATGTTAAACACAGCCTAAAGAGTCAAGAGCCTTTAAATGGTTAGTGATGTACTGCAATAACCTTATGATTAAGTCCTGTTATCTATGTATACATGTATAACCTTAATTTGGGCAGTCCGTTATATACTACAGTACTAGCAGTGACTGTCAGATGTGTACTACCATATCCCCTTTATTCGGGACAATCAGGTATTCACTGCAATATCCTTCATATCAGGACTGGCAGATGTTGATTGCAATAATATTCATCAAAGACAAAGTGAGATACCAACTATATATTATTGTACAGTATATTCAGGGCAGTCTATTATAATACGCTCCTCATTAAAGGCAGTCATATCTATTGTAATACTCTCCTCATTAAAGGCAGTCATATTCACTATAATACCCTCCTCATTAAAGGCAGTCATTATTATTGTAATACTCTCCTCATTAAAGGCAGTCATATTCACTATAATACCCTCCTTATTAAGGGCAGTCATATTCACTATAATACCCTCCTCATTAAGGGCAGTCATATTCACTATAATACCCTCCTCATTAAGGGCAGTCATATTCACTATAATACCCTCCTCATTAAGGGCAGTCATATTCACTATAATACTCTCCTCATTAAAGGTAGTCATATTCACTATAATACCCTCCTCATTAAGGGCAGTTATATTCACTATAATACCCTCCTCATTAAAGGCAGTCATATTCACTATAATACTCTCCTCATTAAGGGCAGTCATATTCACTATAATACCCTCCTCATTAAGGGCAGTCATGCCTATTGTAATACTCTCCTCATTAAAGGCAGTCATATTCACTATAATACCCTCCTCATTAAGGGCAGTCATATTCACTATAATACCCTCCTCATTAAAGGCAGTCATATTCACTATAATACTCTCCTCATTAAGGGCAGTCATGCCTATTGTAATGCTCTCCTCATTAAAGGCAGTCATATTCACTATAATACTCTCATCATTAAAGGCAGTCATATTCACTATAATACTCTCCTCATTAAGGGCAGTCATGCCTATTGTAATACTCTCTTCATTAAAGGCAGTCATATTCACTATAATACCCTCCTCATTAAGGGCAGTCATGCCTATTGTAATACTCTCCTCATTAAAGGCAGTCATATTCACTATAATACCCTCCAGATTAAGGGCAGTCATGCCTATTGTAATACTCTCCTCATTAAAGGCAGTCATATTCACTATAATACCCTCCTCATTAAGGGCAGTCATGCCTATTGTAATACCCTCCTCATTAAAGGCAGTCATGCCTATTGTAATACCCTCCTCATTAAAGGCAGTCATATTCACTATAATACCCTCCTCATTAAGGGCAGTCATGCCTATTGTAATACTCTCCTCATTAAAGGCAGTCATATTCACTATAATACCCTCCTCATTAAGGGCAGTCATGCCTATTGTAATACTCTCCTCATTAAAGGCAGTCATATTCACTATAATACCCTCATTAAGGGCAGTCATGCCTATTGTAATACTCTCCTCATTAAAGGCAGTCATATTCACTATAATACCCTCCTCATTAAGGGCAGTCATGCCTATTATAATACTCTCCTCATTAAGGGCAGTCACATTCACTATAATACCCTCCTCATTAAGGGCAGTCATGCCTATTGTAATACTCTCCTCATTAAAGGCAGTCATATTCACTATAATACTCTCCTCATTAAAGGCAGTCATATTCACTATAATACCCTCCTCATTAAGGGCAGTCATATTCACTATAATACCCTCCTCATTAAGGGCAGTCATATTCACTATAATACCCTCCTCATTAAGGGCAGTCATATTCACTATAATACTCTCCTCATTAAAGGCAGTCATATTCACTATAATACCCTCCACATCTATAATACTCTCCTCATTAAGGGCAGTCATGCCTATTGTAATACTCTCCTCATTAAGGGCAGTCATGCCTATTGTAATACTCTCCTCATTAAAGGCAGTCATATTCACTATAATACTCGCCTCATTAATGGCAGTCATATTCACTATAATACCCTCCTCATTAAAGGCAGTCATGCCTATTGTAATACTCTCTTCATTAAAGGCAGTCATATTCACTATAATACCCTCCTCATTAAGGGCAGTCATGCCTATTGTAATACTCTCCTCAGTAAAGGCAGTCATATTCACTATAATACCCTCCTCATTAAGGGCAGTCATGCCTATTGTAATACTCTCCTCATTAAAGGCAGTCATATTCACTATAATACCCTCCTCATTAAGGGCAGTCATGCCTATTGTAATACTCTCCTCATTAAAGGCAGTCAAATCTATTATAAAACTCTCCTCACCAAGGGCAGTTATATTTACTGTAATACCCTCCTGATTAAGACATGTACTATCTACTGTAATGCCCTCCTCTTTAAAAGCAGTTATATTCACTGTAATATCCCCCTGATTAAGACATGTACTATCTACTGTAATGCCCTCCTCATTAAGAGCAGTTATATTCACTGTAATACCCCCCTGATTAAGACATGTACTATCTACTGTAATGCCCTCCTCATTAAGAGCAGTTATATTCACTGTAATACCCCCTTGATTAAGACATGTACTATCTACTGTAATATCCCCCTGATTAAAACATGTACTATCTACTGTAATGCCCTCCTCATTAAGAGCAGTTATATTCACTGTAATATCCCCCTGATTAAGACATGTACTATCTACTGTAATGCCCTCTTCATTAAGAGCAGTTATATTCACTGTAATACCCCCTTGATTAAGACATGTACTATCTACTGTAATATCCCCCTGATTAAGACATGTACTATCTACTGTAATGCCCTCTTCATTAAGAGCAGTTATATTCACTGTAATACCCCCTTGATTAAGACATGTACTATCTACTGTAATGCCTTCCTCATTAAGAGCAGTTATATTCACTGTAATACCCCCTTGATTAAGACATGTACTATCTACTGTAATGCCCTCATTAAGAGCAGTTATATTCACTGTAATGCCCCCTTGATTAAGACATGTACTATCTACTGTAATGCCCTCCTCATTAAGAGCAGTTATATTCACTGTAATACCCCCTTGATTAAGACATGTACTGTCTACTGTAATGCCCTCCTCATTAAAAGCAGTTATATTCACTGTAATACCCCCTTGATTAAGACATGTACTATCTACTGTAATGCCCTCCTCATTAAAAGCAGTTATATTCACTGTAATACCCCCTTGATTAAGACATGTACTATCTACTGTAATGCCCTCCTCATTAACAGCAGTTATATTCACTGTAATACCCCCCTGATTAAGATGTACTATCTACTGTAATGCTCTCCTCATTAAGGACAGTCAAATCTACTATAATACAATCCTCATCAAGGGTAGTCATTATGTATATATGTTAAAGCACTGCTTTTTTAACCAATATACTACACTATAAGGGACAACCCCCTTCAAATTAGATAGATAAGCTAGAATAACTCCCCTCTGACCTTGTATTTCATTATAATCCAAGGCTGGGGGGGGGGGGGGGGAGTGGTGGCTCTGAAAAGATGTTGGTTGCATTACACTCGATTAGGATGCTAGGACAATAGGAACAACCTAAACACCATAATAGGGAACACATACAAAACAACATGCTCTGCAACAGTACACAGGGTGCACCCGCACCCAGTTAATGGCCCAGCACGTACTCTATTAAGGAGCTGAACAAAAGAATATCAGCTCCGAGTACAAAAATTGCACTGCACCCAGGGAATGGCTGAACAAAAGAATATCAGCCTACCCTACCCAAACCCCAAAAATCTGCTGGTGTGTACTTGGTGATTTGGAGATGGAGGAATAACAACGGCTGCAAGACAGACACAACGATCTGGACTCCCTGAAACGGCCGCCTACCCACCGGTGTTACCACATTGCACGAGTCTCCCCTGGGTTGTCATGCCACGACCAGAAGTGGTCAGGCCCTTTCTCAGGGCCCGATGGGCAACCTAGGGAGACACCACATCAACACCTAGGTCTAATTAATGAGCTACTCTCGATATACTAAAGTCAAAACTTATACTAGCTCTACTACCCTTTACAGTTTAGACTGACCATTCAAAATTCGTGCCAAAATTCCTTCAAATCAAAACTGCGCACCTTTTCTCTTTGGCATATTAACTGCTCCATTCAAAATTCCATAGCACCACCACCCACCCCCGCCTGCTACCGATCCCGGTCGGACTACTGGTGCTCCCTTGCACCTGCCAGTGCAGGCGGTCCCTCCCCCCCCCCCCCCCCCCCCCCCCCAACTTTGTCTTGGACGACAGGTGTGCGCTACAACAGCTTGCTCTGAATGTGCACGTTAAACCCTATGACCTGACCTGACCTGGTAGTCATATTCACTGTAATACCCCCTTGATTAAGACATGTACTATCTACTGCAATACTCTCCTCATTAAGGGCAGTCAAATCTACTATATACCCTCTCCATTAAGGGAAGTTATATTGTTTAATACCCTCATTAAGATAGGTAAGATCGACTATAGGTAGTACTATACCAAATAACTTCCGGCTGGGTCAAAGTTCGAGGTGCACCCAACTTTTGATAGAGAAGTGAACACCACAAGTCCTGTGATTGGTTATAAATGTGAGTGTGTTGGTTGTAAAAAATAATAGTTTCATCTCAAATTTTGTGCGAAACTAGGGTAGTCATAGACCTACCCGTTATCTCAGAAACGAGCAGCTTGATCCCCATTTTTTTCTGATTCACTTTAAGTGTAAGGGGTGGTAGTATTTATATCCGTGGCGTTTATGTCGGTTGATACGTTGCAGGTAGGAGTTTTAGCCGCATACGTTACTATTGTCGTCTATGGGATTTGATTTGGTAGTATACACCCTATAATACCCTCCACATTAAGGCCTTTGATATCTACTGTGATTCCCTCCACATTAAGGGCAGTCATATCTACTGTAATTTTCTCCTCATCAAAGACATGTAATATCTAATGTAATACTATCATTTATGGGTCATATCTACTGTAATTCCCTCCACCTTAAGGACAATCATATCTACTGTAACTTAAGGCCCTCAACATTAAGGTCAGTCACATCTATTTCAAGATTCCCTTCATTACAGGCAGCCTTACATCTGTAGAACTGATATCTGAATACTCTCTTCATTCAAAGAGTCATATTTACTGTACTACGCTCCTCATATGGGAAGTGAGATCTACTGTTAACATCTTCGCTTAAGAGCCTGCAATGTAATACCTGTACCTTCCATTTTAAAAGCAGTCAGATATCTACTGCAATACCATTTCTTTTCAACATGTTTTTGTTTATATCCAATTATGTTTCAAACACGGTGTCCTGGGCTCTCTGTCTGTCCAGGATAGGTGTTAATGGTTAGTTGTCAGTAAGAGAAGTTTATGTAGTGGCCTTACATCTTCCCATTTAATTTTCAAAACTCTCTCAGGTTGTGAACCCAGTACCTACCAGCCTCAAGTCCGACAGCTTAACCAGTACATCACAGAGCCTGGTGAATTCAGAGTAGGCAGATTTCTACTGCAGTACATCCTCTATTCACAGCAGTAAGCTACGAACTCAACATGGGATAGTTTGTTTTGTTTAACAACACCACTAGAGCACACTGATTTATTAATCATCGGCTATTGGATGTCAAACATTTGGTACTTTTGACATACAGTTTTAGAGAGGAAACCCGCTTCGTTTTTTCATTAGTAGCAAGGGATCTTTTATATGCACCATCCCAGACAGGATAGCACATACCATAGCCTTTGATATTCCAGTCGTGGTGTACTAGCTGGAACGAGAAATACCCCATGGACCCACCGACGGGGATTGATCCTGAACTGCCTGCCCATCAAATGAGTGCTTTATCACTGGGTTAGGTCTTAACAATGAAGACAACAAATAAGAAATAACGCCATGTAATAAGAACATGCATTTATATAAAAAATAGTAATCGGAGACAAATTGTTCAGTTTATAACACTATTATGCTTTAGAATTAAAGTGTAGTAGAAAATATACAACTTTGTGAAAAGAAACTTTATCAAAAATATATACATTACATTTGTGAAAATTAATTTTTTTAAATCAGTATTAACACACTGCACAATTAAAAGAACACATTATGCATTAATCCAAGTTTGATATGAATCTGTGATTAAATAAGTTAATAGTTACAATGAGAAAGACATAAGGCTTAAGAGAAATTAGAAAAATAAATATATCTTATCCCCTAGTCTACCTGGGTACCATGAATTACATGTACATAGGTACATATAACTGAAGGAATGTGTCATGATACCACAGTATAAACAAAAACATCATTGGATAATTCAAGTTATTTTCACAAATACGTGTACAGTGAAACCCCTGTAAACCAGACACCCTTGGTACCAATATAAATGTCCAGTATTAAGAGGGATCCAGTTTACAGAGGTTAAGTTCTGTACTGGTTTTTAAAAAGAGACTCTGTAAAACGTCTGCTTTTGAGAAAATTCTGGTTAACAGAGGGTTCGGTTTTGAGAAATTTCGCTGTACATCTAAAATGCATGATCACAAATTATTTTCAGATGTTATTATAATGTACATCACATAATACAACCGTTTCTATGAATAACAACTAGATGTTTATTTGTGGTTTCTTTCAACAAACAATCTACTGATAAAGTAATGATATCAAGCTGTAAATGAGAAACGAATAAAGGACGTATATATATGCAATGAACACCCAAAAGAAATGTGAATATAATTTTTACCTGTAACATAATTAAATTGTGTTTTGTAAGAGGGGATTAATATAATTTTACATGCATTGCAATTCAGGAAAATTATAGGTTAATATACCAGTTATCATTTCACAGAATTTAGAACTTAGGAGTATTTTTACATGCCCCTGTATCACTTAAGTTTCAGGCATGTCCATCCTGGGTCCGGTCTCTGGATAGCCAGTGATCTGACCTGGGACAGAATTGAGCGTTTGTAATCAAGTAAAGATATTTTAATTACAAACCAATTTATCCCTGATTTTTGTCTCTTTTGGTGTTCAGTATAGATAGAGACTATTATACGAGCTTGTGTGTCATACTGATTTTATGAAACAAGTGTCATGATTCTTGTTTTACCCTAGCGAGGGCGAGGGTAATACGTGAATCCTGACATTCGTAAAATCAGTATGATTCACACGCGAGTGTAATAATTTCTTTATTATCCACATTATCCAAAATATTATTTTCATGAATAACAAGCTAGGACCATGTCAAAACATATCAAATGTAACTAAAAAGAGATGACAAAATGGCGTCATTTTGGATAAGTGTTTACACTGGGGAAGTTGTATTAAGTTATGACGTCGCTTCACAAAATTACGTCATTCGTTGTGTACGTGAAATCATTATGACACACGTGGGTCATACTGGTTATATTTCTCTGAATATCTTGAAACACGTGGATAATAAATCTAATTATCGCCCCATGGTAAAATATTTCTTCTCGCCAAGAACACATTGGACAATGGTGTAAAGTACTATTCTATTGGCTGTTTTAACCATTGCTGACCAATCACATTGTTGGTACTAAATATACAATATCACATCTGGCAGACTTCCAACAGGTCATTAATTTCAAATAGTGGTCCTTGCATTTAATCATCTATTTCTACTGTTAAATAACTATTACAAAAATAAAATTATAGGTTTTTTGTGGGGGGTTTTGTGTGTGTGTGTACTTTATCTTCTTCTATTCTGGGGTGTCTTTTTTTTTCACAAAAAGCAAAACAATTATTTTAATGTATAATATATAATTATTATCCACATGGTTCAACATAACCGGTCAATAATAATCATGTGAAACACACGTGCAATAACAAGTGTAATGACGTAATTTCAGTCCAGACTCTGCATGTGAACTATGACATCATTTCGTCATCTCCTAGTTGTGGTTGAAAATTTTTGAGACAGCCCTTGGGCCTTATAATAATATGAATAATAAAGAAATTATTATACTCGCGTGTGAGTCGTACTGATTTTACGAAACTCATGTCAGGATTTATGTTTTACCCTCGCTCTCACTCAGGAAATACAAAAATCCTGACACAAGTTTTGTAAAACTCACAAGCTCTGATAATAATCTTTTATGTAGAACACTGATTTATGAAAATTGGTTGAATGTAAACAAAACTAAAAGTTACAGCAATGCATGTACTGCAAATACTATGTAGAATGGTTTCAACAGTTTCTATACGTCAAACATTGAGATTTTTTTTTTTAAATGAACAAAATCAATGGATAATAAAGGGAATAATAAACTCTCTACCAGTTACAATTAAGTTTATGGCCCTCATAAAATATTTTTGGTTCGTCACTAAAGCCCATGACACTTGATAATAATTTTACTAGGGTCATAAACTGGATAATAACTGGTAACCCGTTTATTATTAATTTTTGATTATAGAATACTCAGCAGTATGTGCATAAACTCGTTACTTAGCACTGTGGTTTTTTTAAATACAACTTACAAAAAAATACATGGCAATAATCTTTCCTAGAGAAAGAAATGTTTTATTTAACAACGCACTCAACACATTTTATTTACGGTTATATGGCGTCAGACATATGGTTAAGGACCACACAGATTTTGGCAGGAAACCCGCTGTTGCCACTATATGGGTTACTCTTCCGATTAGCAGCAAGGGATCTTTTA
Source organism: Gigantopelta aegis (assembly GCF_016097555.1). Classification (NCBI taxonomy): domain Eukaryota; kingdom Metazoa; phylum Mollusca; class Gastropoda; order Neomphalida; family Peltospiridae; genus Gigantopelta; species Gigantopelta aegis. The sequence goes on along the minus strand of NC_054708.1, from coordinate 55,194,118 downwards.
TTTGCGCTTCCCACAGGCAGGATAGCACAAACCATGGCCTTTATTGAACCAGTTATGGATCACTGGTCGGTGCAAGTGGCTTACACCTACCCATTGAGCCTTGCGGAGCACTCACTCAGGGTTTGACTGGGATCCGAACCCAGTACCTACCAGCCTGTAGACCGATCGCCTGCCACGACGCCACCGAGGCCTGTCTTTCCTAGAGGGATTACATCATGTCAATTGTTAGACCCGAACAGAAGCATATTATATACAATTTTATGTCATGATAACAGTAATTAAAAATTTATTTAATCATTTTCAATGTATTTCTCACCAAGAAAATATCAAAAAATGGTTCCTTGAAATTGACCCTGGAATCAGTCACTGGTAGTGCCAGAGGCCGAGTCCAGGGTGGGCGTGCCTGAACCTTAATTGGATATGGGCACGTTAATAAAGTTCCCACTTCCCACTTGAAAGTGAACTAAATACATAATTAAAGTTATATATAGAAGTTACACATGTACTATAGTCCGTCTCATCCTCTTACAAAAATGTTTTTTCAGTAAATAATTTCAGTTAGGTTTGATGTAAAAAGAAAAGCAAAAGTGTTTTGGAAATAACCCCCAAAATACTATTTTTATGTGCAATTTAGAAAACCATCGGCTCAGAAATAAATAACTTGTAGTAAATTCTGTTGTATGAAAAAAGGCATTCCCCGTGTGAACTATATGTTCGTGACAATTTGTTTGTTTTTTTTGTTGTTTTTTTAACAAATTTAACATACAGTTTAGTCATTTCAAATATTAGAACTTTGTAAGAAACTGTATTTAAATTTGCAATGCCAGAAAACAGTCTGTACATGTATTTATTTCTTACCCGACTGTGATTACTCAGTTTGTATAGATATTTTGTACAAAATCACACTTTGCAAGTACCATAGTCTGCAAATCAGTTTTCTATGGACTCACTCTGATGGGATTCACTGTTCTGTTACACTTGTTATCTAACAGGATTTATTACATTTCTAACAATCCAGACTTAATTTTCTTCAATAAAGAGATAATACTTAAATATTAAAAATATTCTAAAGACAGCGGCTTTAACAAAACAATTTATGCTACTTTGAAATATTTACATTTTCACACTAAAATTCATCTGCGATTAGACATACCTAAATGTAATATGACAACCGAAAAACAACATATAAGTTGTACAATTTTACCCTTGTACTAAAACATTTTGGGCCGAATTCACGAAACCTGGGTTTTTTAAATGCAGATATTTAAACATTGTAAATGTATATAGTAAGACATAAACAGCAGGCAAGGATTCAGGCAGCCCCCCCCCCCCCCCCCCCCCCCCCCCCCCCCCCATTTGTGGTCAAACAATATAATGCAGAATACACATTATCCTGTCCACAACCTTTAAATTCTATTTTGAAAACTAACAACAGGTTTTAGGCCCCACTCTATTAAAAATTCTGGATTCGTACCTGAACAGCCTACAGGTATGTAAAGTCAACCCTTTGTATTGGCTTTTCTTTCAACCCATGACCCAAAGTTGGTATCATTAATGCACATCAAAATTCTTTAACAAAAAGTAGATTCCACCAGATAACGGTTAACTTGAAATGTTTTGATGCCCTTTTGTTTACGTACCCTGCATACAGTGGTAATACAAGTGGAAGTGTCTCATTGCATTAGTATAACATCACATCATGTGACTCTCATACCATAGCCAGGGCACGAACTTACTGGCAGTACCGATGGCAATTGTTGTAGCTGCAGTACCGATGGCAATTGTTGTAGCTGCGATATGAATTACCATATGTCAGAGCTTTACCACTGGCAGATGTCTGCTGCTGGATAAATCATATTGCTGTGACTGGAAGGGGTAATTATTTGTTTTGAATTTTGTGTTTATTTGTTCCAAAAGTTAGGGATTTAAAATTGCCATAGACAGGCTCAAACCTACTCTAGGTGAGCATTTTGGTGACAAATTCTTAATTTCGAGCCATGCATATCCATACAACCAGAGCTGGATGAACTGCTTTCTGTCACTGACTGCAGACATATACCAAGAAATACAACTAAACAGAAATGGAAGAGAATACCTGGTTTATACCATTTCATAACCAAAGTGGGTGGTGTCTACCTTTCTACAAACAAAACAAAAACAAACAAAATGCATTAAAAAACTCAACAGTTCCTATCAGGGAACATCAAAGCATGTAAACACCTGTACTAATAGACAATGATGTATCAGAGCACATCAAAGCATGAAAACACCTGTGCTAATAGACAATGATGTATCTGAGTATATCAAAGCATGAAAACACCTGTGCTAATAGACAACGATGTATCTGAGTATATCAAAGCATGAAAACACCTGTGCTAATAGACAACAATGTATCAGACACATCAAAGCATGTAGACACCTGTGCTTATAGACAACAATGTATCTGAGCATATCAAAGCATTAAAACACCTGTACTAATAGACAACAATGTATCAGAGCATATCAAAGCACGTAGACACCTGTGCTAATAGACAACAATGTATTAGAGCACATTAAAGTATGTAAACACCTGTGTTAATAGACAACAATGTATCTGAGCATATCAAAGCATTAAAATACCTGTACTAATAGACAACAATGTATCAGAGCATATCAAAGCACGTAGACACCTGTGCTAATAGACAACAATGTATCAGAGCACATCAAAGCATGTAAACACCTGTGCTAATAGACAACAATGTATCTGAGCATATCAAAGCATGTAAACACCTGTGCTAATAGACAACAATGTATCAGAGCACATCAAAGCATGTAAACACCTGGGATATGGCAACCAACAATAATCATTACACAAATAATACTAATGGTGAAATTTTGAACTTAGGCTTTATAAATATTTTCTTTTACTCTATTAACAAAATATAAAAAGCATGTACACTACCAAACTTAAATACATGTGTATATTACAATCATCATAAGGTTGTTGTAGAAACTAGACTAACCTCTAAACAAATACTACTTCCTTTTATCCATCAGATGTATTCACTTGTTTTTTTTATAGATATAATCGTTTCTTTTTCTTTTCTTTTTTCCTTTTTTGTTTTTGGTGTTCCTTTTCTTTTAGAGTAATTTTAATTTGTCGGTTGGTGGGAGCTGCAAACAGCTGAACATTTAGCCTATAGTTTAAAAAAACAAATTCTTATCACTATCATTTTATAAACATATTTATATATATTTACTTTTAGAGTAATTTTAATTTGTCGGTCGGTGGGAGCTGCAAACAGCTGAACATTTAGCCTATAGTTTAAAGAAACAAATTCTTATCACTATCATTTTATAAACATATTTATATATATTTACATCAGTTTTAGCACTGGATTTTCGAGGGGTTTGGAGTTTACGAGTGGGTACTTGAACCTGCTTCTGCATACACAGGTTTAACACTATCAATAAACAAATTAAATATTAACTGAACATTTTCCTGCAGTTAAGACAGCCGAATGAAACGGCACTTAGAACGTCCTGTCTGTCCATCTGTCCTTCATTGTATTCATCAAAGAAGCTAGGCTTTTCTCAACGGTTCAATCAACTTGGTTCTCCCTGTCGTGCTTCTGTCATTAGGGTTGAGTTGAATGATTTGCTTGGAGAAGTACAATATAAGTTCCGGAACGGTGTCAAATGTCTGGGGTAAACAGAAACATACAATAATTAATCAGCAAATCAAAGTTATAATACTGGTAAAGCAGCGTTCTCATTATGGTATTAGTTGCACCAACTTGTTGCATGCAATTTGTATGCCCTACAAAAATCGGAATGTGTAAAACTAAAATTGATCCGATTTAGGCATTCAAATATATCTCATAGTATGATTCGATCGCATGCAATAAGTCACATAATGAGAACGCCCACTTGAGTGGCACAATATAGAAATGGTATTCATAACATAAAATTGTCTTTGTAAATATTGCATAATAATAAAATATATGTTTTTAGTTGATATATATGTTAATAAGAGACTAATTAATATACAAAAGATTAATATTATGAACAGGAGACAATATCTGGGGTAGGGGCCTAAACAAAACAAAATATACTAATTAATCAGCAGATCATAATTATAACAAGTAGTACACAATAGAAATGGTATTCATAACATAAAATCTATTTTGTAGATATTGTATAATAATAAAAATATATTTAATTAGTTGATATATGCTAACACGGATTCTGAGAGTACTCTAAAGCAATACATGTCACCTACTGGACCTAACAAATCTCCTACATTCAAGGTCCATAATTTTGTGAAAAATGGGTAAATCGACATGAAAGTCAAACTTGTTCTGTAACAGTACTTGATAAAGCTATACACAAAATTTCAGCTCAGTATATTGAAGCATCGCAAAATAAAAAAGGAAGGAAGAAAATGTTTTTATTTAACGACGCACTCAACACATATTATTTACGGTTATATGGCATCGGGCATATGGTTAAGGACCACACAGATATTGAGATTGGAAACTTGCTGTCGCCACTTCATGGGCTACTCTTTTCGATTAGCAGTAAGGGATCTTTTATATGCACCATCCCACAGACAGGATATCACATACCACGGCCTTTGATATACCAGTTGTGGTACACTGGCTGGCTGGAGTGAGAAATAGCCCAATGGGTGCAAAATAAAAAGTCCAAAAACTATATGTGGGACTATATACAGTCCCCTCCCTTTGGACCGACAGGGGATAATAACAGATTAATTAATATACAAATGATAATTATACTGTGAGAAAAAAAAAAGGGGTATTCATAACATTAAATCTCTTTTGTAAACATTATATAAAAGATATTTTATTAGTTGTTACATAACATTATGTTACTATTTAATATGCAAAACAATTATACTACATAATAAAAAATCTGAGTGGTATTTACTCCATCAAATCCATATCAATATTATTGGCACCCGTAAGTTTTGAAATCTTTCTCTTTTTCGTCTAGAGACAAATGCTTACATGATCAGGATTATAGCCTTGCTTTTGATTCAACAATGAATGAGGATTTATTTGGAACCCTATATAGTTGTTTGACAGTAATGAAAATATAAATAAACGTTATCCAGATTCATGCATTTTCGTTTAATTCGGGCAAAAATATGCCTGCCCAACCCTACCCTACCCTTCCCTACAAAAATGGGAGCCCATACATCTACGATCTGACTGGTGCATGTTTGATGGAGTTCAGTATATATTTACCAGTTCGTTTTGTCTGTGTTTGCCCAGCACGTATTTATCATTTCCCACACAGCGGACCGGCAGATTGTAGACCTTCTGCTGATTGTAGATCATCAGCGTAAACTTCTGATCAGTCCCTGTCCTCGTACTCTTGCGAATCAGAAACATTCCGTCCTGAAATGAACAGCATTTCACAGAATACAAATACGCAGGGTTTTAGACTGCATCAAAGCCGAGGCAATAAAGGGTGTGCAGTGGCGGATCCAGAAAATCCATTTAGGGGGGGGGGGGGGGGGGGGGCCCAATGACTTGAGGCGGAATGCTAAAGGAACTTTGGGGGAGGTTTGGAGGGGGATTGTAAAAAAAAAAGAAGAACATTAATATATAATATAATTATAACTGTTTCAAAATTATGAGGGGCCTGGGCCCCTGAGCCCCCCCCCCCCCCCCAGCTCTGCCTCTGGTGTGCATAAAATAGGTATGCCCAAAATCAGCAAGCCCAAATTAAGTACAAACGAGCTAACCTGAAAACATTTCACCTCACAATCAATGGAATGTTAAAGCTGTAATTAGATTAAAATAACTTGAAATGAATTTCTGAATATGTACAACTATTTACCAGAAATTATTAACATTACTGCACTAAAAAGACCTTGGGGTGCTCAAAACAGGCAAAAGTTCCTGTTGTGCCTAGATTAGTGACATCTAAAGCCCTGAATACAATACCTGAAACCAACTCCTGCAATTACAGTACGAAGCACATTGTTAACAGGGCTTCTAGAATTATTGGTTTAAATCCACTAGCCATGAGATCAGTGATTTAAAAAATGTACTAGCCATGATTAAATATTCACTAGTCCTACTTTATTTTAAGTTCATACAATTTTACTCAATAATAGTAATAATCAGATATGTCACCTAAAGAGGGAGATAGAGTTTAAAAACACAAACATTGACTTAACTTCAACATTTGACAATTTTGTTCTTCACTAGCCATCGGGCATGGTAATAGTAGTTATTTACTAGCCCAACATTGAATATCAAGTGCTAGCCATGGGAGTGGGGCTACCATAATCTAGAAGCCCAGGTTAACAACTATGATAAAATACTCTCCAACCTTTATTTACCGTTAGATTTCCCCCACATTTTGTACAGACAGAAATCTAAAAAATCCATTACAATGATACAGCTAAATAAAGGTAATCTTTTAGCACTGCTGACTAAATTCTGTCCATGTTTTGAAAATTATTTTTGTCCTCAAGAACTGAAATCGGATTAAAAGTCAAAAAATAATTTCCTTAATATCAGTCTTAGTTAATTACCTGAACACAATTTCTAAGGGTATAACCAGGACCAGAGACATGTGAGGGTGTGGGGTGGGAAAGGGAGGTAGAGAATATCAGTTGGCATCTGTTGAGGTGCCCTGGACGTTGGTTTTATGTTTACATTGCTTTCCTATGTTAAAATCGTCATTTTGAGTAAAGTAAGAAAATGGTGCAGCAAGGTCGTTTCAGTGCTCATGCCAATTCTAGATACAACAGAGCTAAAATAAAATATGTTTTAAATAATAAAATATAAACTTTTATATTAAATGTTACCTTATTTGCGGCTTTTAATAACTTTTCTGCCTTGCTCCGATCAACAGTAGAGTGATACCATGGATAATCAAACAATTCATCCTAGGGAATAAAATATATTATTAAAAAAGTATTTGTTTTGAAATTTAAAAAAACTGACAAAGACTTTTGTGCTTATATTAAAGTTGAAGCATGCTCTTCTGGGCAAATACGTCAGCTATCTGTCTGTTCAATACACAGTGCATCTACACATAGGCACATACCTCAGCTGTCTAGGCTGCCTGTCCAATACACAGTGCATCTACTCACAGGCACATACCTCAGCTATCTAGTCTGTCCAATACACAGTGCGTTTACACACAGGCACATACCTCAGCTATCTAGTCTGTCTAATACACAGTGCATTTACACACAGGCACATACCTCAGCTATCTAGTCTGTCCAATATACAGTGTGTTTACACACAGGCACATACCTCAGCTATCTAGTCTGTCTGTGCAATACACAGTGCATCTACATACAGGCACATACCTCAGCTATCTAGTCTGTCCAATACACAGTGCATCTACATACAGGCACATACCTCAGCTATCTAGTCTGTCCAATACACAGTGCATCTACACACAGGCACATACCTCAGCTATCTAGTCTGTCTGTGCAATACACAGTGCATCTACATACAGGCACATATTTGACCTATCTAGTCTGTCCAATACACAGTGCATCTACACACAGGTACATACCTCAGCTATCTAGTCTGTCCAATACACAGTGCATCTACACACAGGCACATACCTCAGCTATCTAGTCTGTCCAATACACAGTGCATCTACACACTGGCACATACCTCAGCTATCTAGTATGTCTGTGCAATACAGTGCATCTACATACAGGCACAAACCTCAGCTATCTAGTCTGTCCAATACACAGTGCATCTACACACAGGCACATACCTCAGCTATCTAGTCTTGTCTGTCCAATACACAGTGCATCTACATACAGGCACATACTTGAGCTATCTAGTTTCTGTGCAATACACAGTGCATCTACACACAGGCACATACCTCAGCTATCTAGTCTTGTCTGTCCAATACACAGTGCATCTACCTCAGCTATCTAGTCTGTCTGTGCAATACTATCTACACACAGGCACATGTGTCTGTGCAATACACAGTGCATCTACACACAGGCACATACCTCAGCTATCTAGTCTGTGCAATACACAGTGCATCTACACACAGGCACATACCTCAGCTATCTAGTGTCTGTCCAATACACAGTGCATCTACACACAGGCACATACCTCAGCTATCTAGTCTGTCCAATAGTGCATCTACACATAGGCACATACCTCAGCTATCTAGTCTCTGTGCAATACACAGTGCATCTACACACTGGCACATACCTCAGCTATCTAGTATGTCTGTGCAATACAGTGCATCTACATACAGGCACAAACCTCAGCTATCTAGTCTGTCCAATACACAGTGCATCTACACACAGGCACATACCTCAGCTATCTAGTCTTGTCTGTCCAATACACAGTGCATCTACATACAGGCACATACTTGAGCTATCTAGTTTCTGTGCAATACACAGTGCATCTACACACAGGCACATACCTCAGCTATCTAGTCTTGTCTGTCCAATACACAGTGCATCTACACACAGGCATATACCTCAGCTATCTAGTCTGTCTGTGCAATACACAGTGCATCTACACACAGGCACATACCTCAGCTATCTAGTGTCTGTCCAATACACAGTGCATCTACACACAGGCACATACCTCAGCTATCTAGTCTGTGCAATACACAGTGCATCTACACACAGGCACATACCTCAGCTATCTAGTGTCTGTCCAATACACAGTGCATCTACACACAGGCACATACCTCAGCTATCTAGTCTGTCCAATAGTGCATCTACACATAGGCACATACCTCAGCTATCTAGTCTCTGTGCAATACACAGTGCATCTACACACAGGCACATACCTCAGCTATCTAGTGTCTGTCCAATACACAGTGCATCTACACACAGGCACATACCTCAGCTATCTAGTCTGTGCAATACACAGTGCATCTACACACAGGCACATACCTCAGCTATCTAGTGTCTGTCCAATACACAGTGCATCTACACACAGGCACATACCTCAGCTATCTAGTCTGTCCAATAGTGCATCTACACATAGGCACATACCTCAGCTATCTAGTCTCTGTGCAATACACAGTGCATCTACACATAGGCACATACCTCAGCTATCTAGTCTGTCCAGTAGTGCATCTACACATAGGCACATACCTCAGCTATCTAGTCTCTGTGCAATACACAGTGCATCTACACACAGGCACATACCTTAGCTATCTAGTCTGTCCAGTAGTGCATCTACACACAGGCATATACCTCAGCTATCTAGTCTCTGTGCAATACACAGTGCATCTACACACAGGCACATACCTCAGCTATCTAGTCTCTGTGCAATACACAGTGCATCTACACATAGGCACATACCTCAGCTATCTAGTCTCTGTGCAATACACAGTGCATCTACACATAGGCACATACCTCAGCTATCTAGTCTCTGTGCAATACACAGTGCATCTAGTGTATACTACCCTCAACCACTTCTGATGCCTATATACAGTTAACTCAAAATTAAGTTTCTTTAATTAACAATAAAAAAAATATATATATATAACCTACAGTTTCATCATAAATGGCTTGCTCTTCAACAACCTTAGGATGGCTTTCTGTAAATAAAATAAAAATACATATTGATGAAAAGTATCCTAAAATACAAATTTGATTTGGGATTCAGGACCCATATTCACAAAACATCGTAAGCCTAGTTTTACACGTAAACGTAAATCTATGACTGAAGAGCTATTTACGAAACAACGAAAACGTAAGTTACATGTAAAGTTCGACGTAAATATAAGAGTGCCTCCAGTTACAACTAACGCTGCACTTATATATATAATAAATCAAGCACGATCGCCGTTATTTACTATTATTTACGGAAACTGGTAGCATTTCCAATAATTGAAGCAGTTTGCGATGGCGAACGCCCACGGATTTAACATATTTTTGTTGGTGATCGAACGGATGTTTTCGACTCAGCCAATTTCTCCTGAGTTATCTTTTTCTTTTTAAGAAATATCCTCAAGTTCGTACCAAAACGTGGATCCTCACCAATACCAAAATGTCATGGTTCGCCGTTCGCGATATTATTGTTAGCAGAAGACAAAACGAAATTGCATTTTGCGCATTTGTTATTTACCCGGTGGCCATCATTTCTAATGGAGTTTTTTTTAATTGTGGATTTACGTCCAAATAAGTTACGTTTACATTTACGACAGTCTTTGAGAATAAGGTGCTTCTTGCACGTAAACGTAAATCTATGGCAGACGTAAGTGCTAGTTGTAGACGTAAATTTACACCTTTTTGTGAATATGGGTCCAGACCACCAACTCTTGCAACTGCCCACGGCAACCAGAAATGCAGTTATAAATTCTCCACGATACTTTTTTTTTTTTCCCATGTCATGTTTTTTGCTGATGACATTTTCGTAGTTGTAGGTGTTGGACCACAGACTAAGAGTCAAAGTTCAAGTGGCATGACGTGGTAAATAAGGGAATATTATACAGTTTCAATTGACAAGAATGAAAAGTTGTACCAGTCTTCTGTTGAAAAGAAAGAAATGTTTATTTAACGACACACTCAACACATTTTATTTATGGTTATATGGCCTCAAACATATGGTGAAGGACCACACAGATAATGAAAGAGGAAACTCGCTATCGCCACTTCATGGACTACTGTTTTCAATTAGCAGCAAGGGATCTTTGATATGCACCATCCCACAGACAGGGCAGTACATACCACAGCCTTTGATATACCAGTAGTGGTGGACTGGCTGGAATGAGAAATAGCCCAATGGGTCCACCAGTGGGGATCGATCCCACATCAACCGAGCATCGAGCGAGTGCTGTACCACTGGGCTACATCCCGCCCCATCTTCTGATGATGTCAATAACATACTGACAAAACACTGACATCATTTTGTGGCTTTAGACACTTTATATCTTTATCAAAGTAAATCAGTATGTAGCATGCCAGACCCATTCTCAGGAATTTGGGGTGCATGGAGGTAATAGATGTGTACACCCCTCCATGAGACACCCCCCCCCCCCCCCCCACCACACACACATAGTATTAGGTCCACAGTTTTAAAAATATATCCCAATGAAACCTTTCCTGTGGGGCCTGGGCCAACCTTTCTTCCTAACCTCCTTGGGCCTAAATTTAAATTAATTAAATTTATTATAAGTATTAAATAATTATTTAGACTAGCCCATCAAAATTTGCGCCAGTTATCAAAAATTTATATTATAGTAATTTATTATTTATTATTATTTATAAGCATATTCAAAAAGTTAAATTTCCCCTCCCCCTTTTAATTTTTGGACTTTATAAAAAAAAATTAAAAAAATCTATAAGTAATTCCTGTCCCAAATCTTATCGGAGGTCGGACTTGGGATGAGCGTGTTCGAAACCCTAGCGGTATATGAGCATGTTAAACTAGTTATTTACCTACCTACATTAAAAATATAAATCTCCTTCCCAACAGCATAATGCACTTCCATATTAAGCAAATTTAAAATAATAATTTAATAATTTAAAACAAAAGAATGAGAATGTACAGAGGTGGATCTAGTGGGGCCCAGCCCCCTAAATTTTGTGAGTTATAATTTTATTATATATATATATATATATATATATATATATATATATATATGATCCCTCTCCAAACCTCCCCCAAAGTTCCCTTGGCATTCCGCCTCATGTTACTGGGGCCCCCCTAAATGGATTTTCTGGATCCGCCACTGCTGTATAATTAAAGATTTCAGATTTGACATTAATACACAGTACTAATTGACCTATCTTATACCACCTGTCTTAAGAGATAATTTAAAACAAACATTCCCCAGGTATTTGCTTAACACACATTTGACTGGGGTTTTTGGAGGGTTTTTTTTTTTTTAATTCATACCTTTTCTCACTCTAACTGGCTTCATTTCTTCATAACCATCCTGCAGAAAATGAAACAATGTACAAGTCATTTTTTAAAACCACATCTTAACTTAGTATTTATAGCATAACAATGTTCTTTCATTCAGAAGTTACTTTTAAAAACATTATAGATACCTGGGCCTATATTTTCAAAGTTATCTTAGTGCTACGAAATTGTAAAATCATCCAGTGGTGTAGGAAGGTGCCAAAAAGTGTGTGTGGGGGGCACATATATATATAAATATATATACAGTCGAACCTGTCTATGGCGGCCACTCGTGGGACATGACAAAAGTGGCCGCCATAGAGAGGTGGCCGCCATATGCAGGTCATATATAAGTCCGAATTTTTAAAAACAATTACACGTATGTTGCAATAGAACTATTAAGGAGGCATATACATGTGCAAAAACGTAATGAAAAACAAGACAAAAAATTATCATCGATATGAAATTTTATTAAGTGAAAAAGAGAATATTTAACAAACAGAATAATGGAGCACTGTTCTGCGCATTAAAGTCACTGATTATCCTTTAATGTTCACTTGCTAAAGAAGTCACGTATCTTGCGTTTAATGACCACCGCCGATGACTAGTACATCGCACCGTTAATCCAGATTAAAAACACTTGTTAATTAACGAACACAGCTAAGCGACCGACGACCTTTAAAGGACCGCTGTTTATCAAGCCAATTGGTTATATCAACAAAAACATCTTACGTTTTTTTTTACGATTGCCGACATTTCTTTATAACTTGCACTAAAAAACAATTGTGGCCGCGATAGCAGGTTCATTTTCGCTTTTTTTATGACAAAAGTGTGGCCGCTGGCCGCGTTGAGCAGGTGGTTGCCATATAGAGGTAAAATATATAGTAAAATTCATTGGGGGGACCTCAGGGTGGCTGCCATGGACAGGTGGCCGCCATATGGAGGTGGCCGCGAAGGCAGGTTTGACTGTATATATATATACAATGTATATATATATATATATATATGCACATATATATATACACCATCGCTGCTGCTACTGGATCAAGAAATTCAGGGTGGCAGATTCCCCCTTGCCCACCCACTTCTTACACCAGTGCCATCACTATGACATGTGTTGTGACGTCATAGTCCACTTTGGTTTTACGATTTCGTAGTGCTAAGACAGCTTCAAAAGACCCAACCCAGATCATTAAAAATATCCACATCAAACTAACAAACTATTGGTTTCAAGCATATAGATAAGGCAAAAATAAATTAATAAAAAGTGTTAAATTAAACAAAAATGATGACAAAACATGATAGTGTTCAAAACAGTTTAGGGTGTGATGAGAGGGAAATAATCAGTGCATAGAACTGTAGGATCTTCTCTTGCTAATCACAAGGGGCTCTGTAGACCTAAAAATCACTCTTCCATGACAAGCAATTGTCCCTTAGGTACATCGCTGATAACTCATGCTAGAAAAGAAACCCCATGTATTGCATATTACCAACTGATATCCCTGATAACTCATGCTAGAAAAGAAACCCCGTGTATTGCATATTCCCAACTGATATCCCTGATAACTCATGCCAGAAAAGAAACCCCGTGTATTGCATATTCCCAACTGATATCCCTGATAACTCATGCCAGAAAAGAAACCCCGTGTATTGCATATTCCCAACTGATATCCCTGATAACTCATGCCAGAAAAGAAACCCCGTGTATTGCATATTACCAACTGATATCCCTGATAACTCATGCCAGAAAAGAAACCCCGTGTATTGCATATTACCAACTGATATCCCTGATAACTCATGCCAGAAAAGAAACCCCGTGTATTGCATATTACCAACTGATATCCCTGATAACTCATGCCAGAAAAGAAACCCCGTGTATTGCATATTACCAACTGATATCCCTGATAACTCATGCCAGAAAAGAAACCCCGTGTATTGCATATTACCAACTGATATCCCTGATAACCCATGCCAGAAAAGAAACCCCGTGTATTGCATATTACCAACTGATTTACAATCATAACAGCTAGAGCTCTTAAAACAAAGTTAATCTAGGCTGGGTACAGTCCTGCTTACTATACATAACAAATGTTTAAAATCATTTAACAGTATTTAGTACATAGACAACAGACAAATATATTTAACACTCAACCATTGCAATTAACCACGGCAATCGGAAAAGCTGTGGTGATTGTCGCAGTGTTTTTAGTTTTCCACAGCATCTATTTTGCCATGGAACTTCACTTAGTTAATTACTTATTTTTGTAATACAGAAAAAATAAATAGAGGATTCGTCACAAGTATTTTTTAATATGGAAAATATCTACTGAGTCTATGTTACTAGACGAGGTTGATATTTTACATATTAAAAAACACGAGTAGCGAATTCTATTTATCCTGTAACATTTTAATTAATTTTTTAGTAAATAACAGTACTACAGTTGCCACCATTGGTAATATATGACATTGTCACAATGAGCACAAATTAGTTTGACGTCACGCATTTTAACTAGATCTTTGAAAACGTTACACTCAGGTATACAGGTCTTGTTGGCTTGTAAACAAATGACCCATCCACAGCAACACATTATCTAAAAACCTTGCAAATTTGCATATCATTATTAACCGGGTTAATACACTAAATTATCACATGGGTTTATGACATGGATATAATGGACAAGTTATACGATAAATTGCTCTGTTACACATTAACTGCAAAACTGTTGTGGAAAATGCCATGAACACTATTTTTTCATGGATTTTGTTTTCTTTTCTGCCAGGTCGGACACAGAAAACAAACCCTACCTTCATTTCATCAACTGAACTTTTCTTCTTTGGAGTACTAGCACCAGAGACTAAACAAGAAAACAAAAACAAATTCTCACACATATCTGTCAGGAAAAAACAATGAATGCTGAGTCAATACAAGTACACTATACATCCATGGTTCAGGCAATCAAGCTGAAGTTTTGTTTAAAAGGATCCCACAAGATTGTAAAAATGATAGGTAATATAGATATTTTGGGATTCCATATTATTATTTTATGCTTCTGACCTACAATTTGGGATTTGTGGAAGCATGAAATCGTGCTAAACTCACAGCCTACTTATAATGATATATACCAGTAATATGATACTGCAAGAAATTTAATCTGAAGGAAATGAAAAGGAATATTTGTTTAACATAATATATTTGTTTAACATAGTATATTTTATGGTTATATATTAGGTAATTGGAGTGCCTACAATAAACATGTACAATCATGTAATATGGAGTGAGTCTAGTGATATCTTAGCATTTAGCCTAGAAGGAGAGGATTTCTACTGCTATACAAGCTAAAACTACCATAAAACATTTTCAGAGAGACAGAAGCCTTTGATATACTAGTTACGGTAACGGGGCATCAATTGGGATGGGACAAAGCTGACAGGTCCATCCTATGTTAAATGTTTTGTTTGTTAAGCCGCACCATTTGTTTTTAGTTGTCTATATTTTGAAAACAAAATACATGTATATACATCGGAGAAGCGAAAAACAGCAATAATAAAATTAAAATTCTGAGCAAAGAAACATTTTACTTTTCATTCTGGCAGATTGTAGTTTTATCTTCATAAACTACATAAGAAGTTACACCTTTTTGTTTTCACAACTTTCACATTTAACCCCATTTGTTTTCCAGACTCGTACACTTTACTGAAATGCACAGCACATACCACAGCCTTTGATACACTAGTTATGTAGGACTGGTTGGAGTGGTGGGAAATGAGTTCAGTGAGTTTTATCTGATTATCTCTTGCATTTCTAACAAACTATCTACAAGGGAGAACAATCCCATCTCCATGGACAAAGTTCTAAGAGACGGTGAACTCTTACCTGACGGTTGTGAGGTCTTTCTTGGAGGAAGCTGTGGTTGATTTTCACTGGTGTTCTGCTGAAAATGGATTATTTAATTCTTAAACATTACTTACTGACACATTAATTATTCAGAACATTAATTTGAGCACACTGATTTATTAATCAACAGCTATTGATGTCACGCATGTGATGTCGCATGCATAGCTCTAGGTCATCATACAATGTAGCTCAAATAACAGAAATAATAGCATTCCTCCTTAATTTTTATGGACTGCAGAATAAGACTATATGTCTCTAAGACTATATGTCAAAATTACCAAATGTTTGACATCCAATAGCCGATGATTAATAAATCAATGTGCTCTAGTGGTGTCATTAAACAAAACAAACTTTAACTTTTAAAACAGAATTCAGGGTATGTAGTAAAGTTTAATTACGGAATCTGTAGTTCAACTACATGTAGCTGCCAGCTAGTCATCCAGTGACGGTTTGCAGTGTCTATCGCCACTCTTGTCACAAGCTGATACAATCCCTCAGGCATGCGTGCATGGTTTTCACTTCACTAATCTAATGACTCACTGTTGCTTTTTAAAAAATTATTGTTTAGATTGGCTGCAATGTTGACTGGACACCACTTTGTGAATTGTTCTTACATTATCACTTTGAAGCCAACATTGATTGGTACATAAATATGCTGTGTTGTCACTAGTTATTTTCACTGGAGATGTACCTCAGATTTAACTAAAAAATACACAAAGTTAAACATAATATTTCAAGGAAGGCCACCACTCTCAGTAATTTCAGTTAGTGAGTGACTAATGGAGAGATGTGTTCATTTCATGATTACAGCATCAGGCTACCGAATATGGAAATACCAGGAGACAAAACAAAGACAAGTCGACACACGAAATTATGGAGAAAAAAGTTTGTTTTGTTTAACAGCACCACTAGAGCACATTGATTTATTAATCATTGGCTATTGGATGTCAAACATTTTGTAATTCTGGCATATAGTTTTAAGAGAGAAAACCTGCTACATTCTTCCATTAGTAGAAAGGGATCTTTTATATGCACCATTCCACAGACAGGATAGCACATACCATAGCCTTTGATATACCAGTCTTAGTGCACTGGCTGGAGCGAGAAATAGCCCAATGGGCCCAGTGGAAATCGATCCTAAACCGACCTTGCATCAGACGAGTTCTTTACCACTGAGCTATGTCCCACCCCACATGAAGGAAGGAAGGAAATGTTTTATTTAACGACGCACTCAACACATTTTATTTCCGGTTATATGGCGTCAGACATATGGTTAAGGACCACACAGATACTGAGAGAGGAAACCCGCTGTCGCCACTTCATGGGCTACTCTTTTCGATTAGCAGCATGGGATCTTTTATATGCACCATCCCATAGACAGGATAGCACATACCACAGCCTTTGATGTACCAGTCATGGTGCACTCGCTGAAGCAAGAAATAGCCCAATGGGCCCACTGGCAGGGATCGAAACTAAACCGCCCACGCATCAAGCGAGGACCCCACATGAATGAAAGAAATGAATCAGGTTATATGAATGTAGTAGGTTGTGTGTTTGAAAGCACAGCAGATCATTAAATGTGGATGTTACATAAGGCAAAGCTAGTTTTATTCTCCGATAATAAAAACAAATACAAATAAAGGTTTATACCTTCAAGGTGCTTGAACCTTTCTTGGCAGATCGAGGTCCTGGAACTGGGGGAAGCTGGCGTTGACTCAATTTATCTTCCTGCAAAACAAGCAAAAGTCAGAACATCAGTTGAGTAAGAAACTGATTTGGCACTGTCTGCATTTCCCATCAATTTGCTGTCTCCAAAGTGGTCAGACTAAGCCCACAGCTAAAGCTGATGTGTGGCATGGATAGCCACAAGCGACAAGCACCTGTCGCGGTTGGAGAGACAAGGATTGGGATGGGATGTGGAGGTGGACAGTAAAAGAAGTTAAAAGTTAGGGGAACCCGCCAGATGAGATGGAAGTCAAAGGAGAGAAAGGAAAGGGGCAGTACGTGGCATAAAAAAATAATATTTTGTCATTTTGCATCAACTTTCACTTGTTTCCCATCAACTGTCAGTAGTTTTTCATCAACTTTCACTTGTTTCCCATCAACTGTCAGTAGTTTTGCATCAACTTTCACTTGTTTCCCATCAACTGTCAGTAGTTTTGCATCTATTTCAAATTCTGTCCCGGGTCGGGCCCCCGTCTATCCAGAGACGGGACCCGGGACAGACATGCTCGAAACCTTCGTGGTATATGAACATGACAAAATTATCCACTCCACTATTTTAAATAATTTCCCATAAACTTTCACTCATTTCCCACCAATTTTCAGTCATTTTCTATCAACTTCCATTGGTTTCCCATCAGTTTTCAGTTACTTGTGATCAACTTTGACTTGTAATGTAAAATACTGATGTGTTAAATAAAAACAAAGTGAATAATTTTCATTTCAACTTATTTCTGTGCTTTCATGCAATTAAGGTTCAAGTACACTGTCCTGTGTATACACACACCTCAGCTAACTGGGCTGTCTGTCCAGGACAGTGAGTTAGTTGTTAATTGTTAGTGGTTAGTGAAAGAGAAGAGGGTGTAGTGGTCTTACACCTACTCATCGAGTCGTTAAAACTTGCTCTAGGTGGGAGCCGGTGCCAGGCAGCGAACCCAGTACCTACCAGCCTTATGTCTGATGGCTTAACCACCACCGAGGCTGGTAAATGTGAATCACAGAAACCTGTACTATAGTTGTGGCTGGAAGGAAGAAGAAGAAGTTTGTTTTGTTTAACGACACCACTAGAGCACATTGATTTATTAATCATCGGCTACTGGATGTCAAACATATGGTCATTTTGACACAGTCATGGAAAGAAAACCCACTACATTGTTTTCATTAGTAGCAAGAGATCTTTTATATGCACAATCCCCCAGACAGGATAGTACATACCACAACCTTTGATATACCAGTCGTGGTGCGCTGGCTGGAAGGAGAAATAGCCCAATGGGCCCATTGACAGGGATCGATCCGAAACCGACCGTGCATCAAGCGAGTGTTTTACCACTGGGCTATGTCCCGTCCCGGCTGTAAGGAATGAAAAATAGTCACTTGCTATTTAAAACTCCGATCACACAAACCTCTACCGGTGGTGGTGGTAGTCGATTAGTCTTCCTGTGTGATAGCGGTGGCTGTGGCGCCCAGACTGGAAGGAATGAAAGATATTCACTTGCTATTTAAAACTCTGATCACACAAACCTCTACCGGCGGTGGTGGTAGTCGATCAGTCTTCCTGTGTGATAGCGGTGGCTGTGGCGCCCCGACTGGAAGGAATGAAAGATATTCACTTGCTATTTAAAACTCTGATCACACAAACCTCTACCGGCGGTGGTGGTAGTCGATCAGTCTTCCTGTGTGATAGCGGTGGCTGTGGCGCCCCGACTGGAAGGAATGAAAGATATTCACTTGCTATTTAAAACTCTGATCACACAAACCTCTACCGGCGGTGGTGGTAGTCGATCAGCCTTCCTGAGTGATAGCGGTGGCTGTGGCGCCCCGACTGGAAGGAATGAAAGATATTCACTTGCTATTTAAAACTCTGATCACACAAACCTCTACCGGCGGTGGTGGTAGTCGATCAGCCTTCCTGTGTGGTAGCGGTGGCTGTGGCGCGGGATGCGACGGGACATCTTTGCCACTAACTGCAGGCTCCGACGATCTCCGTCTAGGACGTGGAGGTGGTGGCTGTGGTGCTGAAAATAATCCTTCACCAGTTACCGGAATAAAACATCATTTTGTTATAAAACACTCGACAAATGTTTTAATAAAAATCCTGTCCTGGACGAAGGAGCCGGCGAAAGTCGACACCTGTGCCCAGGACAGGCGTGTGCTACAACAGCTTGTTCTGAATGTGCACATTAAAACCTATGACCTGACCTGAAATGATCTTTAATAAAAACAGACGAAGAAGAAAAAATGGTTTATTTAACAATGCACTCACCACATTTTTTTTAAAATTTAAGTTATATGCCATCAGACATAGTTAAGGACCACATAGATATTGAGGAAATCTGCTTCCACTACACCAAGGTTACAATACAATATTTTTACTTTTTTCAATACTAAATGCACATTTTGTATTTTTCCCAACATGTCCATGTTGACCAGTTAATATTTCAATTGTATGATGTAGAGAAAGGTCTTTATATAGGCTACGCCAATCCCATCTGGTAATATATAATATATGAACAGAAATAAATATTGCTTAAACCGAACATTTGGCAATTTTGACATAGTCTTAGAAAGGAAACCCGCTATATTTTTTCATTAGTAGCAAGAGATCTTTTATATGCACCATCCCAGATAGGATAGCACATACATGTACCACAGCCTTTGATATACATGTACTAGTCATGGTGTACTGACTAGAACGAGAAATAGCCCTATGGGACCATCGATGGGGATCGATCCTCAACCGACCGCACATCAAATGAGCACTTTACCACAGGGCTACGTCCCGCCATTTGTTATAAAGTAGATCAGCTGTCCATTGATCTGGCTTTTTTATTTCAACTTATATCCAATTAAGGTTTAAGCACGCTGTCCTGGGCATACACCTCAGCTATCTGGGCTGTCTGTCCAGGACAGTGGGTTAGTTGGTTTGTGGTTAGTGAGAGAGAAGAGGGTGTAGTGATCTTACACCTACCCATTGAGTCGTTAAAACTTGCTCTGGGTGGGAGCCGGTACCGGGTTGCGAACCCTGTACCTACCAGCCTTATGTCCAATGGCTTAAGCACGACACCACTGAAGCCGGTGATCTGGCTTTTAATTACCTTGTTGCAGTGGTTCAACGTAATCTTCTTCATCTGGATTCTCATTCTCGTCATCATCGTCGTCCTGGTGATGCTGCTGACGTGCTACAAACACAATACTCATTTAAAATGGCCCCGATACAAAACTCATTTAAAATGGCCCCACTACAAAACTCATTTAAAATGGCCCCACTACAAAACTCATTTAAAATGGCCCCGATACAAAACTCATTTAAAATGGCCCCGATACAAAACTCATTTAAAATGGCCCCCATACAAAGAAAACTCTTTCACACAACACAATAGAAAGTGATAATGCATCGTGGGGCATTTTTCACCAAGTGAATGTGAACCTTTCCCAATGATGGTGATTTTATATGGCATCTCAAGTCAGAATGTTGAGAGGAAATGTTAGTGCAAAGGGGTATAGGGCAGCAATATCCCCAGTAGTTTTCTACAAGTTGTTAGTTTATCATTTAAAAAATGGAGAATACATCCCTCCCTCCCCTCCAAAAAAAAGAAGGAAAAAAAGAGAAGATAAATAGATACTCATATCACTTCATGAGAGCATGGTGAGTTTCAGAATAAAAATTTTGTTTTAGCTATTTTAAAATATTGTTAATACTATGTATATATATATGTATATATATATAGACAAAACTACATATATGTGGTTTTCTGATTTCTGTATTCTACGAGTGTACTTCCTGCAGGAAACCCCGATGCCGCAGGCAGAGGGGTTTCCGGCAGGAAATACACGAGTGGAATACAGAAATCAGAAAACCACATTCATGTATATGTAGTTTTGTATTTATTACATACCCTAAATTGGAAAAATTTTTCCAAATAATAATTTAGAAATTGTAACACTGCTAGCTAATGACGGGGATTTCTAAATTTACACTAGATCAGCTGTGTTACTACACGGACCAAAGAACCACCAATTATTACACATAGGAATATAGTTCTATTTAAACAATAAACAGAAATAAGAAAGAACGAGTGAAAAGTTACCTATAATTTTAATGATATTGTTTGAAATGCCCTTTAAAGACAATGTAATAGCTAAAATTCACGAACAATATATTATTTAATTTGCTCGTAATACGTCAGAAAACCTTCAGCGTGCCAGTTTTATCAACGAAGAAAAATGTCAAGAACTGTTCACTCAGTGTCTGAGTCGTCATCGGTGTGTTTTCTTTTATTGATGTTCATGGAATTATTCGTTGCTGAAAAGTTTACGTTTATATTAAATGTGCCTCCATAAATCATCACTCCACTGAATAATCCGGTTGACAGTTCATTCAAGTTTTCTACGTGAGGAGACGGCATTGTTGCTAAAGTCGACGACAGTCACTTTTCGCACCCTTGTTTTGGCTTCGTACACAATAAATATAGCATATCTTACCGTAATTTCACTAGAAATCCATATTTCGTAAAAGGTGCAATTTTTTAATCACAAGATTTTGTTCAAAGACATCCAGGTGCATTAGTAATGTTAAGAAGAAAAAAAATTCAATAGCAATTTTACATTGGAATTTTTCCAAAAAGCAAACGTCATGTACCCAGTTTATAGTTATTGTAAGGCGATGCAAAGTGACGTCATTGGAATACTGACGTCATTCAAATTCAAAATTAGCTGTATTATTACAATGCTGCGCCACATTAAAATAAAAACTAGTCTACTAACCTTGACCCCTGTCAAATTCCTATAACAAGCAGACAACGCTGTTTATAGGTCGGTACTTTTTTTTATTTTTCATAATTATGGACAAAATATTAATTTGAAGTTTTGAAAGATGAAAGAACTAAAACGTACCTTTTGTCAAATATATCATATCACAAAATTATAGTTGGAGATGTTTTATTTATTGAAAAAGAATAAGAATTGTGTACGATGTAACGAAGCCAAAACAAGGGTTCAAAAAGTGACTGTCGTCGACCTTAACTATCGTGGATTAAAAGCTCGTTGGTTAGTAGTGTTCCCGTCTCAAGTTTTGTTATTGCACTCATTAAATTGTAAATATTTGTCACCGTTTTCGTCTGTTTTCAGTTCAAATTTTCCACAAAATAACACTTTAAACAAACTAAGCACAAACTTTGTTTACATATCACGAAGGGCATTCCTGGTAACCATGTGCTATAAATAGTAGCGTTGAATACGGTATAGTTCCGGCAGTTGAGTTGAATACGGAAAGTTGTATTCAATTCTTGTATTCAGAGCTGTATTTATATAGTAAGATTTAATGGGTATGTAATATATATATATATATATATATATATATATATATATATATATATATATATATATATATATATATATATATATATATATACACATACACACACAGTGAAACCCCTCTAAATCAGACATCAATAAGACCAAGTAAAAAATGTCTGGTTTGTGGTAATTCTGGTTTACAGAGGGTCTTGTTTTATAAATATTAGTACACTGCTTCTTAGATCAGGTGAAGCATAGTGTCCAGCAGTAGTGATCGACTGATAAATTTACAATAGTTCACATTCACTTTTACAAACTGCTTTGCCTTCACATTTATGGACTATTGGATATTACAATATTCGTCAGGATCATCTTTTCAATTGCATTCACTTGGTGGAAAACATCGCTACAACAGAATATGTAACTGAAATGAAGAAATGCAATACAAACTCTGCATCAGTGAATACAATGAAATGATGTACTTCAATACAAACTCTGCATCAGTGAATACAATGAAATGACATACTGCAATACAAACTGCATCAGTGAACACAATGAGATGACATACTGCAATACAAACTGCATCAGTGAACACAATGAGATGACATACTGCAATATAAACTGCATCAGTGAATACAATGAGATGATGTTCTGCAATACAAACTACATCAGTGAATACAATATGATATGATGTACTTCAATATAAACTACATCAGTGGACACAATGAGATGATGTACTGCAATACAAACTACATCAGTGAATACAATGAGATGATATACTGCAATACAAACTATATCAGTGGACACAGTGAAATGATGTACTGCAATACAAACTATATCAGTGAATACAATAAGATGATGTACTGCAATACAAACTATATCAGTGAATACAATGAGATGATGTACTGCAATACAAACTGCATCAGTGAATACAATGAGAGGATGTACTGCAATACAAACTATATCGGTGGACACAATGAGATGATGTACTGCAATACAAACTACATCAGTGAATACAATGAGATGATGTACTGCAATACAAACTATATCAGTGGACACAGTAAGATGATGTACTGCAATACAAACTATATCAGTGAATACAATAAGATGATGTACTGCAATACAAACTATATCAGTGAATACAATGAGATGATGTACTGCAATACAAACTATATCGGTGGACACAATGAGATGATGTACTGCAATACAAACTATATCAGTGAATACAATGAGATGATGTACTGCAATACAAACTATATTGGTGGACACAATGAGATGATGTACTGCAATACAAACTACATCAGTGAATACAATGAGATGATGTACTGCAATATAAACTATATCAGTGAATACAATGAGATGATGTACTGCAATACAAACTACATCGGTGAATACAATGAGATGATGTACTGTTATACAAACTGCATCAGTGAATACAATGAGATGACATACTGCAATACAAACTATCAGTGAATACAATGAGATGATGTACTTCAATACAAACTCTGCATCAGTGAATACAATGAGATGATGTACTGTTATACAAACTGCATCAGTGAATACAATGAGATGATGTACTTCAATACAAACTCTGCATCAGTGAATACAATGAGATGATGTACTGTTATACAAACTGCATCAGTGAATACAATGAGATGACACTGTTATACAAACTGCATCAGTGAATACAATGAGATGATGTACTTCAATACAAACTCTGCATCAGTGAATACAATGAGATGACATACTGTTATACAAACTACATCAGTGAATACAATGAGATGATGTACTGCAATACAAACTATCAGTGAATACAATGAGATGATGTACTTCAGTACAAACTGCATTAGTGAATACAATGAAATGATGTACTTCAATACAAACTCTGCATCAGTGAATACAATGAGATGACACACTGCAATACAAACTGCATCAGTGAATACAATGAGATGACACACTGCAATACAAAGTCAAACTCTGTACCAGTGAATATAATGAGATGATGCACTGCAATATTACCAATCACTGTAAACACTGCTATTTTTTAAGCAATGTTAAAAGAATAACTTTATAATAAACTAAAGTTAAAAACAGACAAAAAAATGCTTTGCCAAGTTGTAGTCAAATACCAAGACATTACATGATTATGCTTTCATTTCCAGTAATGGCTATTTCAAAATTTACTTTTTTTTAAATTGCTGCATTAAAACTGCTTTTTGGCTAAAAGGAAACAGGACCAAGACTTAACTGAATAGTGATGTAGTTCATATGATTTTTTCTTTGAATAGTGACATAATTTGATTTGTGAGGAATCCTTGGTTTCAGATAAAGTCTGGAATGTTTAGCACTTTTGAGAATATTGAGAATACAAAGTAAACACTGATAGAATACTGACGCATATATGTATTTATGAATGGATGGATGGGTAGATGGATGGATGGATGGATGGATGGATGGATGGGTGGATGGACTGATGGAAGGACAGATAAAGGGATAAAAGGATTGAAGAACTGATGGACAGATGTATGTATGGATGCATGCATGGATGGGTGAATATATGGATAGATGAACAGAAATGGATGGATGGATGAATGTATGGATGGATGGATTGATGGACTGATGGATGAACAGATGGATGGACGGACGGACGGACGGACCAACAGATTGATGGATGGATGGATGGATGGATGGACCTATAAGATGCACGTCATTGAGTATTTGGCTGGATCAAATAATAAAAGCTTACATGTACATAAGTAAAGATGAAACCGTGGCAAGGCAATGCTTGTGTAACAAAACCTAAGCACTTTGTTTAATCCACAATTAAAATATATTTTGTCTCAAGTGCCAAAGCATTTTTCATTTCAACTTATTTTCGTGCTTATATCCAATTAAGGTTCAAGCATGCTGTCCTGGGCACACATATCAGCTATCTGGGCTGTCTGTGGGTTAGTTGTTAATTGTTAGGGGTTAGTGAAAGAGATGAGCTAGGGTGTAGTGGCCTTACACCTACCCACTGAGTCGTTAAAACTCGCTCTGGGTGGGAGCCGGTACTGGGATGCGAACCCAGTACCTACCAGCCTTATGTCCAATGGCTTTACCATGACACCACTGAGGCTAAAGCAGAAACCTGCTGCTGCTGCCGCCACCTCAGACTATTCCTTCCAGTTAGCAGTGTGGGGGGGGGGGGGGGGAAGGCAGCTCTTTTATATGCACATTCACACAGACAGGAATATAGCATATAGGATACATTAAATTAAAAGTTTTGTTTAACGACACCACTAGAGCACACTGATTTATTAATCATCAGCTACTGGATGTCAAACATTTGGTAATTTTGAAATTTGGTCTTAGAGAGAAAACTAGCAATATTTTTCCATTAGTAGCCATGGATCTTTTATATGCACCACCCCACAGACAGGACAGCACATACCACGGCCTTTGATATACCAGTCATGGTGCACTGGCTGAAATAAAAAATAGCCCAATGGGCACACCAACAGGGATCAATCCCAGACCGATCGGCACATCAAGCAGGTGCTTTTCCACTAACAAAATATTTACCGGTAAATGACTAAAATTACATACTGTATATACTGAGTTTCTTCCCGCCCCAATAGCATGCATTAATTTCTTGCCCACTTCATGGTGCCAAAAACATCTGTCTAGCACCCCATGGCTAGACAACTTCTAAATACACCTGACATCATAACTGATGTTTTACGATGATTGACATCATAACTCATATTTTGAAGAATTCAGTTGAATTATGTATTCCCCAAGTTGCCATTTCACGTTGTATCACTGTTTTAAAAATATTTAAACAAATTAATATTCTTAATTTTATATTTATAGTTAAGTTCTAACATTTATGTAGATGCACAATGTGGACTCTATTTAATCATGTGTGATTAAATGATATTGTACGTGAAATGTTTATGAATCGTTCTACAATAAACAAACCATAGCTTACAAAATGTTTTGTTACGGTAATTAAATGGGCAAGAAAAAGAATCAATCACCGTTGTGAAGTATAGATTATAAGACTCCATCAAATGCGGTCATGTGGGATAGAAAAAGTACACCCGAGGTGGTGAAAAGTTCGACCTGGGACAAGGCTTGCCAAGTCCCATGGTCAAAATTTTCACCACCGAGGGTGTACTTTTTTTTAACTCACATGATCGCATATGATGGGAGTCTTTTTCTCTCATTCACTCGGTAAATAAACCATTATTTTACACGAACAGACAAAGATGGTTGAACAAGTAACTTTTTTATTTGACCATTTTGTCATAAATAAATTTAAAACTGTCTAATGATGTCACGTCACCACCTCACATTAATATGGCGTCATATATTACCAATGATGTCATGTTAAACGGAAGCGTGTGATATCCCATGTAAGATAGAAATTTCTTACATGACTTTCTTTCATGGGATAGCTCTGTTCCATATACCTGAGGATGAGAGAAAAGGCAATTCCAACACTCTGGACAAAATGTTTTTGTAAGGGTCTCAGTAAACCATGGCCGTCACAAAAACATTTTGTCCCTCGGGTTGGAATTGTCTTATCTAATACCTCACAACAGAAGAAGTAGAAGAAGTTTGTTTTGTTCAATGACACCACAAGAACACATTGATTAATTAATCATTGGCTATTGGATGTCAAACATTTGGTATTTCTGACTCGTAGTCATCAGAGGAAACCTGCTACATTTTGTCAATGCAGCAAGGAATCTTTTATATGCATTTTCCCACAGACAGGAAAACACATACCACCACCTTTGACCAGTTGTGGTGCACTGGTTGGAACGAGAAAAACCCCAATCACCTGAATGGATCCATCGAGATGGTTAGATCCTGCAACGCAAGCACCTCAAGCGAGCACTCAACTGACTGAGCTAAATCCCGTCCCCCTCACAATAGTGATAGATTCTATTAGTCCATACAGTAGCCTTCAGATGGTTAACAGTGATGGTGAACTGTTTGGAGTTAACTGAATGAGTGACCAACTGGAATGATCGTACAATCCACTGCAGCTCTGACTATTTTGACTTAATTGAATGGGTCACCAAGATGAACACTCGTACAATCCGCTGCAGCTCTGACTACTTTGACTTAATTGAATGGGTCACCAAGGGGAATGATCGTACAATCCACTGCAGCTCTGACTGCTTTGATTTAATTGAATGGGTCACCAAGGGGAATGATCAGACAAGTCACTGCAGCTCTGACTGTTTTGACTTAATTGAATGAGTCACCAAGAGCAGCTCTGGCAAGCACTAGTTCTATCATCAAGATACATTCAACTTCTAAGGCAAGTACAAAGTCAGGTAAGTTGCATATACGACAATGAAAATGCAATCTGTTATCTAGTACTTGAATCTTGTATTCCATTTACAAAATTGTTTATAAGCATGAGGCATATTGTGTTCTAATATGTTGTCACAGGGTGCATCAGGAAAGCTGAGGTCAAAGAAGAGGCGTGTTCAAAGACTAGACAAAGGCCACAAATTAGACTAGAAAAGGCACTGAAGTCCCAAGAACAGAATGGAACTGGAGAATGTCAGATGGGTAGGTGTGGTAGGGTTGGGGTGAGGGTGGGTGGAGAGTTAATTACATCAAAGATCAAGAACAGAAAAGAACTGGTGAATGTCTAAGAAAGATGGACCAAGTGTGCTAGGGTTGGGGTGAGCGTGGCTGGAGAGCTAATTTAGTCAAGGATCAAGGATGTCATGTATGTCTTCTAAATCATTGTATGTCTTCTAAAGCATTGTATATCTTCTAATGTCACGTATATCTTCTAAAGCTATGTATGTCTTCTAATGTCCTGTAAGTCTTCTAATGGCATGTATGTCTTCTAATGTCATGTTTATCTTCTAAAGTTATGTACGTATTCTAATCATAATGTCATGTAAGTCTTCTAATATCATGCATGTCTTCTAGCTAATGTCATGTATGTCTTCTAATGTCATGTGCATCTAGCTTCTAAAAGCCATGTATGTCTTCTAATGCTATGTATGTCTTTTACTGCCATGTAAGTCTTCTAATGTCATGTATGCCTTCTAAAGCCATGTATGTCTTTAATGTCATGTGCATCTTCTAAAGCCATGTATATCTTTCAATGCCATGTGTGTCTTCTAATGTCATGTATGCCTTCTAAAGCCATGTATGTCTTTAATGTCATGTGCATCTTCTAAAGCCATGTATATCTTTCAATGCCATGTGTGTCTTCTAATGTCATGTATGTCTTCTAAAGCCATGTATGTTTTTTAATGTCACGTATGTCTTCTAAAGGCATTTATCTCTTATGTCATATATGTCTTCTAAAGTCACATATGTCTTCTTAAATCATGCATGCCTTCTAAAATCGTAAATGTTTTCTAATGCTATGTATGTCTTCTAATACAATGTGTGTCTTCTAATGTCATCGTTAATGTCTTCTGACATCAATCTTTTAATGTCATATGGGGTTTTTTCTGATGTTACATATGTCCTCTTATGTATATTCTCCAATGTTATCTATGTAATGTATGTCCTATGAAAAGACATGTAATATTATGATCATGATGTGTTTTCTAGAGTCACCAGTCATGTAATATCTTGTGATACAATGTACCTTACGATAGTATAGTCATCTCTTTAACATCATGTATGTTCTTTAATTTCATGTGTCCTCCAACATCATATAAACTGTAAAAATTCAATCTACAGAAAAGCAACAACATATAACACAGCATGCAAACAAAACCCCAACATAAATAAGTTAAACTTGAGATGCACCTTGTCCGCCTGGCAGCCTCTTGCTTTCCCTGTGTTTCTGCAATGCATTCATCAAATTGGCTACTAGGCTGGATGGTGGTGGAGCCTGCGTTTCCAGCCCTGCATTAGGAGCTTCATAGTTCTACAGCACAGTAAGGCACAACGAAAGGTTATTATTGACAACTAAGCAAATGGCAAGATGTATCATAACCAAGGGCCTAATAGTTGTCTTTAACAATATATTTCTAACTTTCTACATTATGTTAAAATTAATGAATGTTTAACGACACCCTAGCACAGAAATACACATTAGTTACTGGGTGATTATGCTAAAACAAAAATCATTACTGTGCTACAAAAATAATTTTAATTTGAGTCAAATATTTAAAATCAAGACATAATGAAATGTAAAATACAAGAACAAACTTTGCATCATTTAAATGTTCAGTTTAGTCCTATCGTTTTGGCTCAGATAATAAGCTAAATCTGGGCTGTATAGTCCATGAGAGTTTCATCTCTGATATCATGCACATAAATACACCAGGGACGTGATTAGATGCTATGGATATGGGATCAACCCAATCCAGTTAACAGTGTTAATGTTGTCAGGAATGGAGAATGGGGAATGTTAATGTTGTGGACAACAAGGTAAGAGTAAATCTAATTAAAAAGTGCCCTTTTTTTTACCTTGTCCGCATTTTATGAAGCGATCTTAGCACTGAAATTACCTATAGTCTGTCCCATCCTCCTAAAAATATTTTTAATAAATAATTTTACTCTGGTTTGACATAAGACAAAAAGTAAAAGTGTTTTGGAAATAACAAAAAACCAACAACTATTTTTGTGTGCAATCTAGAAATCATCCGGCTCAGAAATAAATAACTTTTAGTAAATTCCATAGTATGAAAACAAGATGTTTCATGTGGGAAGGACTATAAGTGCTTAACTACTTTATACATGCAATAAAGGTTATTTAATTTAACACCAAGATCACTTCATAAAACAGATTCCTGGAGAAAACCTCCATTAATTGCTGTATCCTGAATCTTTTTGTACCCCACCATCAACACCACTGACATTATATTTGGCATACATCTGTAGAGACTGATTTTCTAGTAAGGTAGGTACTTAAGGAAAGCCATGCATGGGTTGGAAAGTATGAAGGAACAGATGTTGGTAACTAATAAGGTAGAGAACAATAATTTTGTTTAAAAAGAAGATAGGAATCCAACACAAAGGACTGAGTGGTTGAAAAGTAATAATACAAAATTAGGAATGAAGAAGAGTGGAAAATGGATAAGAGGATTAAAAAGAGGAAAGGGGAGGAGGGGGAAGAATAATTAGTTTGGTATATAGAAGGGTACCGGTTTTATAATTTGACCCAGTATTAGATTTCTGGAAAACTAGTTTCTAATATAATTCCCTACTATGAAAATAGAAAGTTTCATTAAAACTGAATCTGTAGCATTTAATAACAATAAATAAATAAATAAATAAATAAATGTTCTTGAAACTGATTACTTAGCCAGATGTTTTGATTGATATAATTATATGCCTTACAATTATCTACATGCATTATCTACAAGTTTTATTTGTTGTAAATGTTTATGTATCAAGAACACCCATCACCAACAAAGAACATGTAAAGCTTCATCTAATACTACATATAATTACTAGTATATAACAAAATAAACTATAGCTAAACTAAGCAGATTACCTCTCTCTGCCTCTTTGTGTTGTCAACACAGAGACTACAACCCAAATATAATATTACATTACTATATACTGTCAACTTTATGTGTCATGGCCAAGATATTCTTTTAATTCATTTTCATACATGTTAAAATATGACCTGAATATTAGGTTTTAATTTACACTTAAATAAAAAATATATAACTTACAACATGTACTGAATAATAGATTAGACTAATTTTACATACCAAGAATAAAATATATAACAGTTTGTTTTATATTATGATATTAGTAAGATAAAACCGACTAGTTTGGATGCATTCTTAAATCTGTATTTCTAATATTAAAACTAATGACTGTTTTCTTTATAAAAGAAGTCTGCAAATTAGTCACAAATGCATGCATACATGTATATATGGTACAAAGATTGTGACAGTTAAGTGATATATCCGACTGTTAATACAATTAAGATATCTAAATAAATTTTATTTGTCATTTTCAAAGTGGAAAAGCAACATTCAAGTGCATCAGACAGTTCAAGATAAAATAACTTTAATATATGACAGTTCAAGATAAAATAACTTTAATATATGACAGGGGATTAGCTTTGAACAATGCTTCTTTCATTTTAATATTTTTAAAGCTTTTTCTCCAAATAAGGTGTAGGCAGCTCTATCTACACTGACTGTTGAGGACAAGGGTTAACCTTGAACAGGTTAAAGGTTAGTGAGAGAGGAACTGGCAATGTGGTTATAAACACTGCCCTACACTGCTACGGGGCATCAAATTCGAGGAGACAATTTTGTGCCTAAAATACACATGCCCCAAATAATCATGCCCCAAATTAAGTACAACATGCTGACCTCAAAATATTTCACCTCAAAACCACTGAAATGTTAAGTTTAATTACATTAATATAACTAGAAATGCATCGCTGAATACGGACAGCTCTCCAGCAGCAGTTAATGATGGTACAGAACTAAAACGATCTTCCTGCGCTCAGAAAAGACAAACGGTCCTTGTTGTTCTCAAGTAACAGTCCTTCACGCATGAAAATATCAGGCGAGCGATAAATGACTCTCCTCATAAGCTCCAGGCGAAAGATCTTGAGTAAAGCTTGCACAAACTGACACACAGAAGTTTTGAATAGCACACATTGAACATTTACAGAAGCAGTGTAATTATATAGAGAATAACTACATGTAGTTAATGACGTCAGATATTCGCTTTATTCTGTGAAGGTAAGAATGGGAAATTTCGCAAGGCTCTACCAAGCGGAATTTGTCATTTAGCCTTTAACTAGTTATTACCTTTATCCTGCAGACCATAAAAATTAGGGGGAAAAGCTTTATTTCTGTTATTCCGGCAACATTGTACGATGACCTAGAGGTTAAATGAGTGATTTTGAAATGTAGCTATGCTAGTAGCAGGATATGACTTTGCTTTATCCATCATCCTATTCTGTCAATAGAAACGGTGGTTGCAGGATAAACACTAGCATTCAAACACTGGGGTTGGCTGGGCCAGATTCAAGCAGCTCCTTGTCAAATATCCATTTGAAACCATTTTTTCAGGTGGACGATAAAAAAAAACTTTTTCGAGATAAAATTAGGGTGCACTTAGGTGCTCAAGCGCGATGGCAATCGTGCATCTCAGATGTGAAGGACTGGTACTAATAGTCACATATTAATCACTGAAAGTTGTGGAAAGGTTGAAGATTACATGCAGCAGTTTAATGTTTAGGGAGGTGAATGCGTGCCAGCATATAAACAAACAAACTTACATCCTGGTCATCTGGCCAACTGCCATCGTGATCTAGAAAGAGCCACCAACAAGAACATAATCAAGAAAAAAGAAATGTTTGATTTCAACACAGTTTATTTATGGTTATATGGCGTTGGCCATATGGTGAAGGACCACACAGATACTGATAGAGGAAATCCGCTGTCGCAACTTCATGGGCTACTCTTTTCGATTAGAAGCAAGGGATCTTTTATATGAACCATCCCACAGACAGAATAGTACAGGATTACACCAGTTGTGGAGCACTGGTTGGAATGAGAAATAGCACAATGGGTCCACTGACGGGAATCGATCCTAGATCGATTGCCTATCAGGCAAGCACTGTACCACTGAGCTACATCCCACCCTAGAACATAATTACTACACAAGTAACTGAATAACTGAGTTAGTGAGTAACTTAGTGAGTGAGTGAGTGAGTCCTAACGCGGTACGTCTGCAGCACCAAATAAACTTGTCTTGTAAAACAGATTTTAAGAATCTGCATGGGTATTGAAAATCTTTAGTTTTGAACACGACTCTTCACCCTTTCTCACTGGTTGAAAATAAATAACAAAGAACCAATCAGACAGTGGTTTATCCTAACTGACAACCTCGACCTTCAAACAAACAATATTCTTTACTACCATTTATATTGAACAGCACAACTTGAGTGAATGCATGAACTGCTATAAAAATATACATGCATACCGCCAAAAAACAAAATCATTATGTTAAAAAAATCTCTAGCTTTTGGTTAACATATTTAGTTGACTGAAAACATATTTTACTGAAAAAAGAACAAAAAGTTTGAGCACAAGTTTACTAACTTATGAGGCCTCTTCTTTATTTAGTACATGTATGTCTGGTTTATTGGTTACAATGCACAGTGAAATTATAACTGTATCTCTATTGTGGAATAATGAACTGAAGCTCTAAACAGGACACAATATTTCACAAGAACTGTTGTTCTGTTCATGTGTAGGTTAAGCAACTTTAAAATCACGTGAACCGCCAATTGGTTACATGGTGAACAATTAATTTCTAAAATTAAAAGTACCCTATTTGAAGTCAAATTGAAAATTAGTTGGTTTTTTTTTTTAAATACATTTGAAGTACCAATGTAGCATAGAACTGTAGTTCAAGTGTTTTATGCCTGAAATCCTAGTGGTATAGGGACATGTTAAAAGTACTCTCAGGTATTTTACAATTAGGTAGGTCTATCTCATCGGTTACAAGAACAATATTCACGTAACCGAACAATCGGTTACCTAAGAAAAACTTGTGTGAATCGACTTTGGGTTACCTAAGATTTTGAAATATTGTGCCTGTATAAATGATATCTGTGTAATATAAAGAAAATGATAATATATACCACAGAGAGCATGAGAGGTGAGCACTAGCTCATACTCACCTCATGCTCACAAAAAGATCAAAAGAGATGTCTGTTTCAGCACTCAGCTTTTATCATATTGTTTAAGAATTTGTTATGTTGCTCTTTTATTTAAGATGTGTGGAAATAATCTCCTTATTTGAAATATCTCTCTTGGAATTACATGTAATATCAGGGCCCAATTTCACAAAACATCGTAAGCCTAGTTTTGCACGTAAACGTAAATCCACAATTAAACCACAGTTCTTATTACTATTATAGTTCAACAAATATAGTTAGAAGAACACATATTTCATTTTCTTTTGTCTTCAAAATACTCCAGCTTCCGTAATGA
>NC_054708.1:55151876-55154376 GCF_016097555.1 Gigantopelta aegis | reverse complement strand
CATAAACACTGAAACAGGATGTAATTTTGATTTTTAAAAGAAGAAAGGAATTAAAAGGTGTTTAAATTACTGAATCAGAATGTGATTTGTTTTAAAAGAAGAAAGGAATTAAAAAGTGTTTAAATTACTGAATCAGGTTGTGATTTGTTTTAAAAGAAGAAAGGAATTAAAAGGTGTTTAAATTACTGAATCAGGATGTGATTTGTTTTAAAAGAAGAAAGGAATTAAAAAGTGTTTAAAATACTAAATCAGGATGTGATTTGTTTTAAAAAGAAAAGAATTAAAAGGTGTTTAAAATACTAAATCAGGATGTGATTTGTTTTAAAAAGAAGAAAGGAATGTGTGTTTAATAAGCACCAACCCCAGTCTCGTCCGACTCGAAATCTGATCCACCGGAATCATCGAAATCATCGCCCCAGTCATACACGTCTTCGTTATCACCAGGCTCATCTTTTGGCAGCGGAGCCGGCACTGTAACAAAAACACAAATACTATTATAATAGTAAGAAAACGATACTCCCTGGTGGGAAGGATTTTAGTCCAAAATCAAAACTACTATAGAATGTTTGTTTTGTTTAACAGCACCACTAGAGCACCAAGATTGATTAATCATTGGCTATTGGATGTCAAACATTTGGTAATTCTGACATATAGTTTTAAGAGAGGAAACCTGCCACATTTTCCCATTACTTAGCAAGGTGTCTTTTATATAAACCATTCCACAGACAGGATAGCACATACCACAGCCTTTGATATACCAGTCGTGGTGTACTGGCTGGACCGAGAATTAGCCCAATGAGCCCACCAACTGGAATCAATCCTAGAGCAAGCATGCATTAGGCCCTCCATCAGTCCAAAATATTGGACTGGAGTACTCAAGTGTTAAACTCGACACAGACCTGAGTACCCGACACTTACTCTAGATGATAATGAGACTAAGGAATAAAGTAAAATAGCATTATGCATCTTAATTCCAGTGCTGAACATGAATGTCAAATCATTCCATTGTATTGCATGTAGAAAGTGGTTGATACGTTCAGTATTGTGACAGACGGACAGCCAGATTAAAAAAAGAAACTAGCGCATGATCATGTAGGCCTAATTATTGTGTAACTTGTATTGCTGATTAGTTACTACTGAAGTTAATGTCCTACATTGTCTCACATGTACGGGTACTCGAGTCTTGTGAACAGACTCGAGTCTTGCTGGACTTGACCCGTGCCCGAGTACTCGAGTACTCGTGGATACCCTACCGTGCATCAGGTGAGCTCTTTACCACTGGGCTTTGTCCCACCCCAAAACTACTATATAGACCATCTTGAGTTGGCTGTCATTCTAAGAAGTTTCTCACTAATAACATATTTAAATGAGGCCCAAAAAAATAAATATGTGTGTTTCAGGTTTCATCTCTGGAAAAAATAGGGTAGGTAGGTAGGAACTTTTTTTCTTTCTTTTTTTTAAACCGAAGTGTTACGAACCTAGTTTGCAGACTGCAAAAATCGCAGTAGATGTTGGGGTTTTTTTGGGGGGGGGGGGGGGGGGGAGTTTTGGTAGTCAAAATTTCTTAGGGTCGCAGCGTAAAATTAGTGTCGGTTGGGAAACCGGAAACACGCCATTTTTTTTTTTTTACGCCTGACTAAAATCACATACTGAATATAGAGTTTCTTCTTTAGAATATCAGTGTCTGTATGAGGTAGCCCAGTAGTAAAGCGCTCGCAAGATGTGCGGTCGGTTTGGGATCCCCGTCAGTGGGCCCATTGGGTTATATCTCGTTCCAGCCAATGCACTATGACTGGTATATCAAAGGCTGTGGTACGTGCTATCCTGTCTGTGGGATGGTGCATATAAAAGAACCCTTGCTGTATGTATGAGGCCAGGATAAAGCCGATATCCTACGTCATTAACTAGTTATTATTTTTATCCCGCAGTCCATAAAAATTAAGGAGGAATGCTATTATTTCTGTTATTTCAGCTACATTGTATGATAACCTAGAGCTATGTATGTGACATCACATGTGTGATGTCAAAGTTAAAATCTGCTAGTATACATTTATGACTTTTGGTCATCATAATTGGCCAATAGAAACAGTGGTTGCAGGATAAAACCAGCCTCGGTGGCGTCGTAATTAAGACATAGAACATAAGGCTGGAAGGTACAGGGTTCGTAGCCCGGTACTGGCTCCCACCCAGAGTGAGTTTTAACGACTCAATGAGTAGGTGTAAGACCATTACACCCCCTTCTCTCTCACTATCCACTAACCTACTGTCCTGGACAGACAGCCCAGACAGCTGAGGTGTGTGCCCAGGACAGCGTGCTTGAACCTTAATTGGATATAAGCACGAAAATAAGTCGAAATGAAAATGAAATGCAGGATAAACTCTGAATACATGGGCTTGTTGATCAATACAAACTAACATCGTGCTTCAGCTCTTCGAGATGGCGGCAGGGGAGGAGCGGCAGGCTCCGAGGCTCTTGTGTTCTGCTGTGTCTGCTGCTTGT